>NW_024340696.1:34686597-34817208 GCF_902729225.1 Pteropus medius
CGTGTTTATATTATTATGTAAGCATGTAAAGAACTGGAGGTATGATCCTAAAAATGTTCTGATAAGCACGATGCCCTTAACTGCTTCCCCCAACCTCCTGCTTAAGAAAACACACATGAGTTCTCACACCCTTTTCCGGTAACATTGTGTTAGGGGACATTTATGGGCTCAGTTTCCTGAACTCACTTTCTTGGTCTTGCCTGTTCTCATTCTTTCAGACTTCTAGCTTCAGATGCCAATTTTCTTTCTGGACTTGGTCATGATGCTTTAGAGTTTCTCTTGCTTTCCAGTATGTTCATATATAATATTGTGATTTATAGTAAGAAATATGTATTTTTGTCTTCCTCCCCATTCTTGGCAAGAGCTTCTAAAACCCTTGGAATTTCCTAAGTGCAGAAACTGTTTGAGGTGTTTGTTTGTTATGTTAATAAGGTAATTTTAGGAAAGCCCTTAGATAACCTAAGAATGGAGGCTGGTTGCCAATGGAAACAACCTCGTGATTAGATGGTTGGAACTTTCAGTACTCCCTCCCCCGACAAGTAGGGGAGAGGAATTGAAGATTGAGTTCAAATACCAATGGCCCATGATTTAATCAATCATGCCTAGTAATGAAACCTCCATAAAAACCCTGAAGGGATGAGGTTCAGGGAGCGTCTGTGTTGGTGAACAGAGAGAGAAGCCGGGGAGGGTGATGCACTGGGAGAGAGTGTGTGGGTCTCTGCTCCCTTTCCCCATTCTTTGCCCGATGCATCTCTTCTTTCTGGCTGTTCCTAAGTTATAGTCTTTTTATTTTTTTTAATTAAGTTTATTGGGGTGACATTGGTTAATAAAATGAAACACGTTTCAAGTGTACAATTCAATAAGACATCATCCATATATTGCATTGTGTGTTCACCATCCAAAGTCACATGTCTCTCTGTCACCATATATTTGACCCCCTTAACCCTTATCTACCTTCCCCCTACTTGCTTTCCCTCTGATAAACATTAAACTGTTGCATGTGTCTATGAATTTTTGTTTGTCTTGTTCATTTGTTGCTTTTAATTTTATATCTCACATGTGAGTGAAATCATATGGTTCTCAACCCTTTCCATCTGACTTATTTCACTTAGCATGATTATCTCAGGATCCATCCATGTTGTCATAAATGACAGTATTTTATCCCTTGTTATGGCTGAAAAATATTCCATTGTTTTTATGTACCACATCTTTATTTAATCACCTATCGAAGGGCACTTTGGTTGTTTTCATGTCTTGGCCACCATGGGTTATGCTGCAATGAACACTGGGGTGCATATATCTTTATGGATAAATGTTTTCAAAGTTTTTGGTTAGATACCCAGAAGAAGGATTGATGGGTCATGTGGTAATTCTCTTCTTAATTTTTTGAAGAACCTCTGTACAGTTTTCCATAGTGGCTGTACTAATTTACATTCCCACCAGCAGTGTATGAGGGTTCCTTTTCCCCCACAATCTTTCTAACACTTGTTATTACTTGTCCTGTTGATGAGAGCCATTCTTACAGGTGTGAGATGGTATCTCATTGTGGTTTTGATTTCTATTTCCCTAATAGCTAGTGAAGTTGAACATCTTTTTATGTGTCTGTTGTCCATTTGTATATCTTCTCGGGAGAAGTGTCTATTCAGGTCCTCTGCCAATTTTTAAACTGTTTTTTTTTTTTTCTAATTGTTGAATTGTCTGAGTTCTTTATATATTTTGGATATTAGCCCCTTATCAGAGATGTTGTTTGTAAATATCTTCTCCCATTCAGAAGGTTGTTCTTTTATAGGTAATCTAGTAATAAGACAAATGTTTCTCTGAGTTTTGTGAGCCACTTTAGCAAATTAAAACCAAGGATGGGGTTGTTGGAACCTCTGATCTATAGCCAGTAGGTCAGAAACACAGGTGTTAACCTAGACTTTCAACTGGCATCTGAAGTGAAGGACAGTCTCGTAGGACTGAGTCCTTTCACCTGTGCAATACGATGTTATCCCCAGGCGGATAGTGTCAGATTTGACTTGAATTGTAGGACACCTAGCTGGTAATCAAGAATTGCTTGGTGGTGTGGGAAAGGCCCCCACACATTGAAACTGGTGTCAGAATTATACCATATTTAGGATGACTGATCCCCTTTGACCATACGTCCTGCCTTCATGGGCAACTTTCACCTTTCCTTAGCATCAGAGTTTATTTTTCTTTGTTTCTCATCCAGTAGCCAGCTAACTGCCCACTCCTATAACCAGTCACAGCCTCAAGGGACTCTAGCTAGGATCAACTCTAAGGTAAGGGGAGTTGATAGAGAAAATAAAAATGCTTTTTCTCTTCTGTCCTTTGTTTCAATCATAGCCATAAGCATCTGTGAGCTAAGAGTAGAATTCTACCATTTTGTGAGTACCTGGAAAGAGAGTAGAGAGAAGAGCTCTCTCATCTATTTACTCAAGGACTTGTTTTAAGTCCTCTTTCCTTTCACTCTCTGAAGTAGAACACTCCTCAGTGATTTCCATGCATTTAAGTTTTCATTATCTCCCACTCAAATGTGGCTTCTATGGCTTCTGAGTCTCAGTGACAATTTGAGAAAGATTGAACCGAGGTGCTCCTCCCCATTTTTTGCCTTCTATGACTTTGGCTTGTGTTCAGCTTTCTCAACAGCAGGGACATGGCCAGATTATCTTCCCCAAAACAAGCCAACATCAGGAGAGAAAGTGGGAAGCTCGTCCCTCTGAGGGAAACCTGTTCTTGAGCACTAACCCTTTGCCACAACTTCTGGTGATTTACAAAGTGCCTGTCATGCTCCCCTGAGAGGGAGAGGAGAGCGGGGAGCCAGTTCAGGCAAACTAGCACAAAAAAAGTACTCTTGTTCAAACAAAAGTGGGGTTCAAAGATTCACAACATTTTAAAGTCCCCAAAAGTTGGATATTAGGATTCTGTTGCTGCAGAGATTATCAAAGGAAAACATCTTACTCTGTCGTGTTATAATAAGCAGAAATTTTTTGAACCCATTGGGCAGATTTCAGATAAGTGATGATAGTAGGGTCATTACTCTGATAGGAATTTTAGCTTGGGATTGGAGAATTGTTAATTATTATACAGTTCAGATGGGTAAGGAATCTATTCATTTGTGCAGCACAAACATTTTTAAAAAGCGCATTAGCGCCTTTCTAAAAGTTCCCATTGATAACAATTTTAATCAAGGTGAAATATATTTAATAGTGTAATCTAGGGCTAATTTTGTTTAAGAAAAAACCTTTCAAAAAATAATTGTTTGAAGTGTGTAACTGATTCATACTTATATTAAATATAGGTTCTGTATTTTTGCCATAGCATCTTTGCTGTAGTATTTTTGCCGCAAACATTTTTATCACATAACCGATTGGCTATAAGGCAATTTTGCTGTAAAAAAGATAACTGGTTGACACTTTGTTGTTGTTGTTGGGGTTCATTCCTCCATGGACAAATCAATCAACAGTCATAAAAAAAGATAAAATAACAGGTTGACAGTTGGGTTTTCTTTTACTTGGTTGGTTTAATGTCTTCATTGACAAATCAACCACCTCTGGTAGACTTAATATATTTAAGCTAGTCATCAGATAGGTTTCATTTCTCGATAGCTGAAGTTGTTATAGTTACTTCCATTTTCATATTCTATATAAATCTTAGCTAGCCCTCATAATGGTCTACAGAGTGATGAGTAGACATGGTGGTGGTCTCAAAATAGTTGGCATTTCTTCCAGATGAGGATGATTTGCCCATAAAGTTGGTTTCTTATTTTGGAGGAAGAGAGACTGAGGGTCTTCTTTGAAGGTGCAGAGTTGAACTCACATTTTCCATAAAATAAAGACAAGTGCTTAGGTACAATCCATAAAGTAAGATCAGTTATTTTTACAGTATTGCCCTGAATCTACACACATTTTAAAGAAAGTCTTTTAAATTTTGTTATTAATTTTTCTGTGGTTCATTGCATCCTTTTTAATGCCGATTATATCTTTTTTTATGACAAAATTACCTTACAGCCAGTTAGTTATGCAGCAAAAATTTTCCTGCAAAAAATTCTTGTGGCAAAGATGCTACAGAAAAAGTACTTAGAAACCCTTTCTCTCATCTCTATTAGTAGGGATTGCTTAGAGATATTGAGACTGCGGGAAGATTATGAATTGATGTAACTCTGACAGAGGATTACACCTCACAGAGGCCCTGGCCCAAGGGGTTGACACAGCACGGCAGCATAATCTCCACTTTGGCGCTGGACCTTTGAATCAGTTCTGACCACTGTGTACCACACCTATGCTGGTCTATTAAAAAAAGTTAAAAACACTGATGTGTAATTGATTCACTCTTAATTCCTTGAGCATTTAGAATGTGCCAGGGATAGAGTAGTGAATAAACAGATGAGATTCTACCCTCATGAACCTCTAAAACAGTACAATTAGATGTATCAAAGCCAAGATCAAAATAAATCCTACTGATTTGCTCCAGATATTTTTGTGCTTGCTTTTTTTTATTTTTTTTATTTTTTAAAGTGAATCCTTGACACCACATCCTAATTTGGCTCCACCATTTAGGAAGCACAGCATATTTGGTGCTTTGCACACTTCCTTCCAGATATTTGACATCTTTGCACACCTCTCCACCTCCAGTTTTGCTTTTCCTTTTTCCTTCTGCTTTCCCCATTGCTTCATATTGGGTCCTAATGCTGGTGCCCTAGGCCCTAAGATACCTGTCTATTTTCACTTCCCTATGCCGTGACCATCTTAGAGACCAAGAGATCTTGTGGTGTTGCCTGTATGGTGGTGGTTTTTGTGGTCATGGAGTCTGCTTAGAAGTGATGTGGATCTGCTTCTACTTCTATGATTTCAGGTGCGGAATTAGATGGAAATATTTTGGGGGACCGTAGCTGCAACCTCATCATGATAGATTTTCAAATATGGGACAACGATGACAATAAATTGGATAAAGAAGATCTGAGAATACTTGACTTGACCTCCTGACAGTTTTGTTCCTTAGAAGTAAAAAAGGGAACTGGGTCTCTGAACCTAATTCTGACGAATAAAGGAAGATTATTTGCTGAAGTGGAAGTGACTATGTTATGATATATGTAATAGCCATGGGAAAGAACTGCAAATTTTAGCGTTAGGCAGGTTTTTCAAAAAGCATAATCCCCAAACCTGAGATTCTAGAAGGGACCCAAGAGGCATGTGTGGCCAAATAAATAAATAAATAAATTGACAAATCTGACAGTCCTGTAAAAAATGGTTCTTATGTTGGGTAAAATGAAATTATCTAAAGAAATAGGGAAGTCTCAGGGTGAGTGCTTATTTCAAAAGAATGTACTCCAAGCATCACAACCTGCAGAATGTCACTCCCATTCTTGGAATCTGAAATGAGTGTAGGTAATGAGCAATTGTTTTATTAAAGCCTTGTCTTTCCTGCTCACCCTTGTTCTGTTTCCCTTGTTTGCTTTTTAATGCTTCCTTTGGCTTTTGATCTTCTTTTGCCTGTAAAATCCTCTGTGTGTTTATCTCTCTGTCTCTGTCTCTCTATATATGAGAGAGATTATATATATTATATATGAGATTATGTATAATTATATATATATACATATATAATCTCACACATATGAAATTAATTTTTATATATTTGTGTATATATACATATAATTCCTGTATTTCTTCTTGGAGTTTCTTTTCTTGAATTTTAACCTACATTTACATAGGTTCTCCTTTGCCCTCATAAACCTGGGGTACTCCTAATCCTACACTTTCACCTCCCTGCTTTTTCCCCTCTTCCTTTACCCTTCTTCCCAGTTATGATGGCCAGAGAGTCTCCACAAAAAGACTGATCTCAGTTGGAGTGGGAACTAAGAAGTCCATTTTTTTTTTTTTTTTTTGGCAGAGGAATCTTTACAGCAGCTTTAAAAGATTTTTAAAGTGATGCTTCCTTCCCTGCAACCGCCACCACCCCCAGCCCCAGTTTATGACATTAGTAGCAGAATGCTTACTTGAAATTCAAAAGATAAATTTAAGAGTGAATTTATTCGTTTAACAAAGTACAGAGGGATTAGAGGCCCTTTAAGTAGTATCTTCTCAAGTGTTTGTTTACAGATCATTAAATACTTAACTTAGTAAGAAACTAAGAGCAGAAATGTTCCAAACCACTGCTGATTAAATAGCAATCTGGAATTAAGATAAGGCAAATCTAAAATTAAAATAACAACAAATTTGAAAAGTTCATGTTATCAGATAAGAAGCTAAAATACTTGACTTTTTGGTTCAACAGGAAACATCTGGCCAGTCCAGGGCTTTTCTTGTTACTGAGATCTGATGCTTAACCTTCCTATCCTTCTGATACTTGTGCTGCTTGTACTTCTTAGACCTCCTCAGGCAGGGCAGGGGACATCTGCTCCATTCTCAGGCCTGAATTCCTACCCCCTTTTATCTCTTTACTGGCTCTCCTTTGACCAGGATACAAAAGACTGAAGGAGGGGCTCATTGTCAAGAATGAATATTCCTAAAGTGACTAAAAATCTAAGAATATGATCAGCAACTCTAAACCTCCTTGTGATAAAAACTCTAAAATGATAGGAAAAGACATTCAAAACTAAAGGATGAGGAAGGGATAAAAGCTTGGTGGAGTAGGGATGGATGGTTTAAGGGTAAATGACTGAGAGAACAAAACTATTCAACTTTGATTTCACCTCTGTCTTTTCTATCAAGGAGAATGATCTTTAAACTAAAAATTGCAGAACAAACATAGTTAAAAAGGAACAGAAACCTCAGATAAGCAATAGTGAGAAAACACTTATGTGCTCTAAAAGTGTTCAAGTCTCTGGGTAAACTGTATTCTAGCAGAATTAAAATGCTTACCTGTGTGATTATGAAACTACTCTTGGTAATTTTGGAGGATTTATGAAGAGAGGAATGTAATATCTGGAATGGGTAAATATCCTAATTATTAACGAGGGGAAAAGGTCAATTTAGACCCTAAAGACTGGTGAATTTGAAGTCAAGACCAGGAAGGGGAAGTGATGACGCCAACTAACAGTATGGATTTAGAAAGTAATTCATTTTCTTTTTCTATGAGAGCATTTAATTTTTTTTATAAAAGCTACTAGACAAAATGACATAATTCACTTTATTGATTCACGCATTCAATAAATACATACATTATTAAGTGCTTAACTGGCTCCGAGACCAGGTATGAGAGATCTGATGAGATCAGAGTTAGTCAGGCCCTGACTCTGACCTCAAGAGCTCTCAGTCCATCTGGGAACATAAGGAATTGAGAAGGAGGAACAGACAGATCTGGGAGCACAATGAGTCTGGTCTTTGGGTTGTGTTGACTTTGAGGTGCCACAGGTCTTCCAAGTTGGAATGTTTGTTGTCATCTGGAGATGTCTGGAACTCCAGAGAGCTCTTGTCTGGGAATGTGAATAGGTGGTGGGTAAAGCTATGGTCATGAGTGAGAAGAAACAAAGGTGGATTGTGGAGAACACTGAAAGGCACTTAGTAGGGGGAAGAGCCAGTTAAGGAGACTGAGACAGAATCAGCAGGAAGGTAGGAACAGCATCATGAAAGGGGACTATAGGAAAATTAAGGGAAAAGAGAGTGTCATGAAGGAAAGAATACAGAAGTTAGAATGTCGAGACCTGCAGAGGTTACCACTTTTGGAATTCAATTAGGGATAATCTTAGCAAGGCCAGTGTAGTGGGGTGGTGGGGACAGAAGCCATTTGTGGCAATCTAAGGACCGATGATGTGTGAGAAAGTGGAGACAGTGAACGGAGATTTTTATGGGTTTAGCTATAAACATTAGAATGAGACATAGGGTAGAGAGAGGGACTTTTTTTTATGGTGGTAGAGATTTAGGCATTTTCTAATATATTAAGCAAATATAGCTTCCATTTGTTGAATATTTAGGTATTGTGCTGAGTTCTTTACCTATATTGTCTCATTTAATCTTCATTACCACCCACAGAAGTAGGTATTATCATTCCGTTTATAGATTAAAATATTGAGGCTTAATGAAGACAAGTCATGTGACTTCAATACACAGGAAGGGGCTCAGCAAGAATCTAGACTCAAATTTTCCTGACTGTAAAGCCCTGTTTTTACTTTATAAGCTGACCAGTGATTCTTAGACTTTAGTATGCATGGGAATCACCTGGAGGGCTGGTTAAAACTAGATTGCTGGGCTCTAGCCCCACAATTTAGATTCAGTAGGTCTGAAGTGCGGCCTGAGAATGTGCATGCATATTTAACCAGTTACCAGGTGCTGCTGATGCTGCTGGTACAAGGTCCATTGGAACTTGTTAGAAATGCAAATTTGGGGGCCCTAGAAATCTATGATTTACAAGCCTTCCGGGAGATTCTGATGCATGCTAAGAGTTTGAGAACTACTGTGCTAGGCTAAGAAGCTGATGGAAAGGAAGGAGTGGAAAACAAAGACAGAGGGAAAATGATGCATTAAAAGACCTAGAAGTGATCAGAGATAGTGGATTCATGGCACAGGTGAAAGGAGTGGGCTTTGGCACAAAGAGTGACTGTAAGTTCAAGATGGGATGAGGTGGGGGGAGGAGGTGAGCATGTGTTCAGAGGTAGCTAAGCGTGTAAGAGGGGAGTCAAGAGTGGAAACTCGAGGGCAGAGCTATGACTTTCAGTGTTTTAGGCTTTTAGCAAGACCTCTGACAGTCCTCTTTTGATACTCTTGTAGAAATGGGGCTTACTGAAAATGTCTTATGTGGCTTTGAAGCTGGCTAGCTTCTAGAGGAAGTTTTTAGGGATGTGCCACAGGGCTCTATCGAACTTTTAATAAACCAGCGGCAAAGCATGGAAAGCACACTCATCATATCTGAAGATGACATGATGCTGGGAGCAACGACTAATTACTTGGATGACAGTGTCAAATTCAAAAAGATACTGACAGGCTGGACTGAGGGGCCAAAAGAAACGAGATGAGTTTTAATAGGTATAAATATAACCTCTTGCTCTTCAGTTTAAAAGCATATCAACCCCACCAGCAGAGGGGAAATTTTCAGAACCTGAGGCCAGTAGCTTAGGCAGCTCAGCATGGTATTATCCTTATGGCTGCAGGGCTCGCCTGTTAAATTCTAGTTCCATAACAAAATTGTTGCCTTGTTTTTTGTGCCAAATTCTTTCCTTGTAACCCGTCTTTGGTAACATGGCTCTCTGGTTTTGCCCTTATGCCCATGTTCCTGCTTTGGTTTTTCTGCCTCTAAGTTTCTCTGAAATTAGGGTCTGGCTTCACGCTTGTAAATCCTCCCTGGCCTGAACTCCAGGATTCCAACACCGATGCCTGATCATTCTGACATCCAACCCCTTTCTCCAAGTCTTTGTGTTCTTCCTGTCTGTCATGCATCATGGCTACTATTTATCAGAACTGCCCGGGTCCTGTTCTTGATTGGCAACATTTCTGATGTCACTTGCTTGCCTGATGCCATTTCCTCCCATTTTCTGCTGGGTGCCCCCCGCCCCTGCAATAACTGCAGGAAATGAGTAACTGCAGAGATTTTTAATAAAGTTTCATTTTGAAGGAGAGCTTTAGCTTCGATTTATGTATAATTGAGCACAAAAATAAAATTCTGTACTCACATTGCACTGTAAAATGTACGAAGTACTTTCATGTACTTTTTTTTCCATTTAAATTTGTCCATAATCTTGCAGATAGGTATTGTAATCTTCATTTTACAGCTGAGAAAATTAAAATTCAGAATGGTGAAATAACTTGCTTAAAGCTACACAGCTTCTAATTGGCAGAGCTTGGATCAAAATCCACACCTTCTGATGCTGGGTCCCCTCTCGCAGCTGCAACTATTAATCAACTTGTAATAAAACCTCAAGTTTTCTCCCAAGTATTAGCTTTTGTAAAAGACATATTTTGGGATAATGTCAAGTAGATAATGTCTCCAGGGCATTAAAGAAAAAGGGCAGCAAGACCTGGGGAAGGAAATATTGTGTAATATATCTTTTTTTTTTTTCATTATTAAACATATCAGCAACTACATCACTACTTAAGCTCTCGAAGTAACTTCAACAGGTAATTGTCTTAAGGAAACATAAGAAATGCAGCTTAGTTCAGTGTCGAGACATCATTCCTATTTCCTCCAGTCCTGTCTGAGCCCTCATTAGTTCATGCTTGGATTTCTGTATAAGTTGTTGCCTGATGCATCTGGTTCCACTCTCTTTCCAGCTGTAGTTCATCCTGCATCAGACTGGTAGGTTAATCGTTCTGAAAGATTGCTTATATTCTTGCAATACCTCTAATCAAAGACCTTGACTGGCTTCCTCTTAAGTGAAACATCACATTGTGTGAAACTTTCCTAACCTGACCACATCCTACCTGACAAACTATTCCTCAGAACAGACCAGTCTCCTCCTTCTATTTTATCCCTGCTGGTTACCCTTCACGCTCCCTGAACTCCCCAGATCTAATTCACCTCTTCACACATTTTCAATACCTACCAAAGGCGGGGCCCTCTGCTCAGCCCTGCATATTTGAGTAAATAATAGTCTGGTGGCTGACTTGGCTAGAGAAAGCATTGGTTATTAGAAACAAGTAACCGTAGAGGAAAGCGAGGTTCTGGAGTATGAGATGAGAAAATTTCCTTGGAAAGAGCACAGATGGAGAGATTAAACCAATTCTAATAAATAAATTTGATGAAGTTTATGAAAATGGTGATTTTATAGAGATCATGGAGTCTCCTAATTTTAGGAAGGGACATGAAAAATTAATTATTTTAAATGAAAAACATAGGGTGAATAGAATTTGGTATCAAAATCTCATCTCTAATATTCATCAATTTGTTAACTTGGGTCAATTGTTGGCCCTCTTCAAGCCTCACTTTCTTTATTTCTAGAGTAGAAATAATGATACTTTCCTATATAGATGGCAGTTGAGAGGATTAATAAGTAAAATGGATTATATAAATGTATACAATAATTGCCACAGAATATGGGCTTAATAAATGGATCTATTATTATATGTAAGACACGTTAGTTTGGCATAAGGTTATAGTGTTTGTCTGGGGACTCAGATCCTGAGCATTCAAACACTGTCTTTTTCTTTAAGAAATAGCTGTACTAAATAAATAACTCAGGAAATCCATTCATAAGATCATTGCCCTGAACCCCAGTGTACAGGCTTCCTGGGAGAGTCCTAAGTCCTTCCTCTCAGGAATTGAGGAGACCAAAATAAGAGGCACTTGCCTTAATATGGGCAAATCCTTCACCTTCTAAAGACATCGTCCATTTCATGTCCAGCATACCCCTTCTTGGTCAGTGTGATATGTAAAAGCAGGGTGGTGTGTGTCTGGTCTAGAGAGCCTCCAGCTTCCCAAAATCATACTAATATGAACTTTTCCCCACAAATTCAAATAGTATAATTTTTCTCTGAATTCAAGTGAGAAATAACCCAACTTTTCTTGCGGACAAAACTTTAGAAAGCAGGACTTTGAAAGATCTCATGGAATCTATTTATTTGGGGTAGTCTCTGAACTATAGGGTAAAAATAATCTTGGATAATGGATATGTAAAGAACAATTTAAAACAAACTTTGGGCCCTTTAAGGGAGAAAAAAAGATTTTAAATTGCTTTAGTTCTTTTTGTAAAAAAGGAAAAGAGTATACTATTTGATTGAATAAATAAAAACAATTAAAATATATATTATGGCCTTTTGAGGAAGAATGAAAGAAATGAGAGAGGAAAAAAATGAAAAGAAAAAAAAGAGGGAGAGACAAAGAGAGAGAAGGAGATGGCTTTCCATCTGGGGAGATGCATTAAAAGGAGATAAAATTAGAAAGAGAGGAGAGAGTGGGCTGTGGGGAGAAAAAAAGGAAGGGAAGGATCAGCATTTTCTTTTGCTTATTTCATTTTCTACAGGCCACACTCCAGCCTCAGTTTTGTTTGCTTAAAATTAGTCTAGTTCAGAACATACTTCTAGATGTGTGTTGAAAACATTCCAACCCTTTGCTTTCCCTGTCCACAGGCCCTGAGGACACCATCAAATCATCTTGGCCCTCCCTTCCTTGCTGTCTTGTCCCATCTGCATCCTACACAAGCTGCCCAAGCTCCCGGCCTAGCACCCAGAGGGGGACCTCATAAGCCAGAAGAGAAGCAGGGTGCAGTGGTGCCGGGTGAGGACTGCCATGTGCACTCTGAGAAATGGAGACGATTGTGTTTGATGACCTTTCTTTAGGGGTTTAGGCCATATCCAGTCGATGCTTTATTTTGGAAATGTGCTATAAAGATGATTAAATTAGGATAGGCTTGACGTGGCAATAGACCAGGGAGAGGATCCACACCCTGACAAACAGGAACTTCACAACTTTATCGAAGATTCACTGTTATTTCTGGGGGATAGGAGGTGAGGCAGGAGGGTGCAGGGAAGGAGAGTCCTGAGCCCAGCAGTGGAAACCCTGGGCGTGCCACTGTTTTGCAGCATGACTTGGCGAAAGCAGTTTAAAAATCTTTGTGACCTCAGTTTTTTTCATTTATCTAATTAAAAGACAAGACAACTATCTTTAAAATTCTGTTCAACTGAAAAATCCTATCAGTTTTGGTAAAATTGTTTGTTCTTTATCTCTAGAATCTCTTTGCAATATTCTATGAGATGATTGTTTAGCTTCATTTCCATTGACATGAGGCAATGTGTTCTATTGACATCCATGTAGAGAAACTTCAGTTATACTTACTGAGCAGACACTCCCAGCTGTTTCTGGAAATCCATGCATGGCTAGGCACCAGGGGCCTGAGATGGCAAGATGAGGTTTGACATACCCTGTAGGATACTGAAGCAGCAAAGAGAATTAAAGGCCTGAGGAGAAGGGAAAATGAGGACACGGTATGACAGTGACCTATGCAGACCACTGACCAAAGACTGCAGGGGACTGAGAACATCTCAGCTAATGTTCAATTCACATGGATAGATAAGACCCCAAGGAGAGAGACCCTGCATTGACTGAAGTCAATGCTCAGAGGAATGAGGAGTTCAAAATAGAGATAAAGTGAAGTTATAGGAAAAGAAAGTAAGGTACATATTTTTTGCATCAGACTTTAGGGCCTGAGAATTTAGACCCTCTACATAGAAAGGGAGTGTGGATATATAGTTTCTCCATTCTGTGCCGGTACTGGGCTGAATGGTGGTGCCCCAAATATATATCCATATCCTAATCCCTAGAACCCGTAGATGTTAACTTTTTTGGGAAAGGGGTCTTTACATATGTGATTAAGGCTCTAAAGGTGGGGAGATCATCCTGGAATATCTGTGTGGGTCCTAAATTCCATGACACATATTTTTATAGAAGAGACACACAGAGGACAGACACATAGAAGAGAAGGTGATGTGAAGACAGAGGCACAAGGTAAGGAAATACTGACAGCTTCCAGAAGCTAAGAGAGGCAAGAAATGAAATTACCCTGTGAAAGGCTGTTGACACCTTGATTTTGGACTTTGGCCTCCAGAACTTGGAGAGAATATATTTCTGTTGTTTTAAGCCACCAAGTTTGTGTTAATTTGTTACAGTAGCCACAGGAAGCTGACACAGTGCTCAAATCCATCACGCGTGGTGATCTGTCTCCCAAAACAACCCTGAGCAAATGCTTTCTCATTTTTACATCTGAGGGTGGACATTCCTCATGTATTTGAAGATTGACATAGAATGACTGAATTTTAAAATAAAAAAGAGAATTAGAGATGGTCTGTGTACACACGAGAAAATTGATGTCCTCTGTTTGAGGTTGACAAATAAAGACTTGGCCAAACAAGGGCAAAAACCAGGTCTCTGCACTCCTTTGCTCTTTCTTCTACTTTTTTTGTTTCATTTATCTATTAATTATGTATTGACCACAAAATATGGGCACTCTTCTAGGTACTAAAGATATGAATATATATATTCTTTAGAGTATGTTTTAGTATGTGTATGTATTTGTGTTTGCATGTTGGGAGGGGACAATAGGAGTGAGAGAAAGAATAGAACACAACAAAAACACAAATTTAAAAATGTTTTAAAGAGACATCTAAGCCCCAAGCACAGTTGCCTACACAGAGTAGGTGCTCAGATGATTGTTTATTAATATTTATTGATTCAAGTTCTCTTCTTCTACTCCAAAATCCTGAGAAAACTCCAAAATCCTTTTTAACTCTATGAAGCTACATTCTACAGCTCCAGGCTCTTAACAACATTTCCTTCATGCATGACTGTGGTTTCTTGAGAATGGTCTCTTTTAAAGCAATATTTATATTACATCTTAAAAATGTAGCACTGGCATTTTAAAGTCCAAAGACAGATGTACTCTCCTTGGACCCACCCATTATACCAACAAGATCACATTCATAATATGGAAACCATGCCACACACATGCTTGGTGAAGCAATATTCTTAACATGATTGCGATTTAGCAACATCGTGAATCATATGTTCCTAGGCACTGCACTTAATTTAAGTTTTTTATAGTGGTTAAGTATTCTCTCATATGTTATGTTTTATATCTTAGTCATTCTTAACAAACTTTGGTTATGCTGGTGTCTTATTAACTGGATACATAACATTCCAGCTTTCTTAAAACCACTTCTAACAAAATTGTCAGTTAACCTACTTATACCTGTAATTAGCACCCTTCATGTTTTTTTTTTCTTTTAGAACAAAGTTATATTAGTATTTCTAGTAGCACTTTAAAAGGATTCTAGTTTAATCTACTAAAAGGCCTTTAAAATTACTTGGACAAGGAGCTGATTATGTTTTTTATATAGATGAATAATGAGACACCAGGAATGCTAGTGATACAGAAGTAGGCTGTGGCTAACTTGTATATCAAGTTAATTTCTGATTATCTGGATTCTTGCCAACTTTTGGATGATATTACATTTAATAGAGTTTTAAAATGTTCTAAAAAGCCTTCTATTCTATAGACTGTTAGCATCCTGAGAATAAGGACTAAGTCATTAATATTTATCTATGGGACAAAACATTACTTCACCTCTTTGTGTCTCAGTTTCCTAATCTGAAAAATTAGGATAACACTAGTATATACTTCAGTCATTGATGAAGACTAAATGACATAAATACGTAGAGGAAATAGAATGCTGGCACTTGGCATAGGCTCTTTGTTGGCATACCTGCTGCTATGCCCAATGACTGGAACATAGACAGTGCTTAATAAATGTTTGTAAATAAGTATAGACGGTGACAGACATAGAGAGAAGCACCTACAGAGGTCCCCCACAGACACAGAGGATGGCTTGCACACATATTTAAAACAGACTATGTTTCTTTATCCTAACACAGCAATATATTTTCCTTCTATCTACTATCTGGTTTTTAGACTCTTGGTCCATAGGGAACAGAATCAGGAAAATTTCACCAATTAACCTTGTAATCTCTTAATCACTCTAAGGGCAAAAGTGTCAAGGAGGTAAGTTTACTGGTTACCCTCCCATCTGCTGATCTAGTGTACCTCTAAGTCATTCAGTGTTCCTGTAAGAGTCACTGCTAAAGTGTTAGTGAGTTAGGACTGAAATAAAGACTGCTAGCATTTATTGAGTACATGTAATGTAAGTATATAAATACTATGTTGTTTTACCTGCTTTATATCATTTAACCTTCACAACAAACAAAAGAGGGGAGTACTATTACTTTGATCACTTTATAGAAGAAGAGACAAGGGTTTAGAGAGCCTGACTGTCTTGCTCAAGATTATATAATCAACAATTGACAATGGATGAGCTTCAACTCACTCTGGGCCACTGCAAAATTTACCGGGTATCTCTATGTGGGTGGCAGCCCATGACTTTGCCCTCACTCAACTTTTCTTCCTAGGTTTAAGGAGTCAGGAACAGGTTAGCTGTGAATGTACTTATGATTCACAGCTAACCCCGTATATGTAATACTTATTGTCCCTGTTTTGCTTAGTGTGGCTAAATACTTTTGCTCTTGAGAGAGAAAATTAGATGGATGAGTCCCGAAGGAGTATTAGATTTAAATACCTTATTTTTTTGTGTGTGTTATTAAAATGCATTTTTATTACGATTAGAAGATAGAGTACCTAAAGTTCAGAGGACAAAAAAAAATAAAGCTGATTTTCTTGTGCTTATGTAAATGAATAATATGTGTTACACCATATTCTCAATGCTTTCAGTTCATTAAAATGTGTTGAGATCTACTTTATAACACATCATATAATCAGTTTGTATAAAAGGACCATACACACTTGAAAGTAATATGTGTAGTTATATTAGTGAGGGCAGTATTCCATATATGCCAGCTGGGAGTGTCAGAAAAAGAAATGTGATAACTGCAGCAGAGGTTGGAGTGATATGATTGTTGAAATGGGGCCACAAGACAAGGAATGCAGGAGGCCTCTAAAAGCTGCAAAAGGCAAGAAACAGATTCTCCCCCAGAGCCTCTAGAAGGAATACAGCCCTGCTGATACCTCCATTTTAGCCCCGTAAGATTCATTTCTGATTTCTTGCCTCCAGAACTGTAAGATGATAAATTTGTGCTGTTTCAATTATTCGTGTTTCTGGTAATTTGCTACAGCAGCAATAGCAAATTAAAACCCTTAGTGTATCTTCATGCATTCTTTTCCTTTCAGACTTTGTGCATCCTTATATCTAAGTTATGTTTTTTGTAAGTAACAGTGTTGGTTTTTTAATACATCTGACAATCTTTGTCTTTTAATTGGAGTTTTTAGATCTCTTTCATTTACTGTAGTTACTGATACATTTAAGTTTATAACTATGATATAACCATTTGTTCTTTACTTATTCCATCTGTTTTTCTCCCCTTTCTTTCATTTCTTGCTTTTCATAGGATTTATCCAGTATTTGTTTTATGATTCCGTTTGTTTTCCTCTGATAGCTCTTTCCAATTTCTAGGACATATGGCTTGTTTTTATATTTTACCCAGCTTTCCTAGCCATTCTCATCAGAAGCACTTGTCTGCCACAAGCTAGTCTTTCATAACTAGTCTTAGAATTTTTTTTCACAAGTTTAAAAAGAACCCATGGTCAAAGAGAAAATAACAATGGCAATGAAAAATTCTTCGAATTGAATAATCCTGAAAATATGACATTTAAAATTTGTGATTACCTTATATATGACAACACTGATATAGTGGTGAAGAGAAACAAGAATGGTTGTTTCAATAAATGGAGTGGTTCAATGAGCTATCCATATGGAAAAATGTGAATCTGACCCCTTAACTCATGTCACACACAAAAATCAAATCCTGATAGATTTTATATCTCAATGTAACAGGTAAAACAATAAAGCTTACAGAAGGTAACAAAGGAGAATATATTTATAACTTTGGAGTAGGCAGATAATTCTTAAAAAGGACACAAAAGGCACTAGCCCTAAAAAGAAAGACTGATATTCATTAAAATAAATAGCTCTTCAGAAAACACAGTTAAGAGAATGAAAGGTGAGCCACTGTGAGAAAATATATTTGGAATACCTATTTAACAAAGAGCTCATATATTAAGTTTAAAAATAACTCATACATTAATAAGAAAATGATTAGAAAGTCAATTAAAAATGTACATAGACTTAACATGCATTTGAAAAAGGAGAGTATACAAATGGCCAAGCAACAATGGACAAATAGATTGTCGAGTATTAGTAAAATGTAATAGCCTATAGCAATGAGAATATAGGAATTACTGCTACATACAACTATATTGATGAATTTCACAAGCACAGTTGCTTGAAAGAAGCCAGACAAAATAAAGTGTGAACTGTATGAAGCCATTTATGTAAAGTTCAAAAACAGGCAAAAGTTATCAATGGTAATTGATGTCAGAGTAGTGGATACTTTTGGAGAAGCATACTGATGAGGAAAGAACACGGGACAGAATTCTGAGGTGCTGGTAATAGTTTATTTCTTGATCTGGGTGGTAGTTACACATACGTGTTCACTTTGTGAGAACTGAGCTGTATACTTATGATTTGTTGCTTTTTTCTGTGCATATGCTACAAAAAAAAAAAAAAAAAGAAACTTGAAAAAATAAAATGAAGTGATATAATACCCAAATGCAAGTTGAACTTAGATCAGATCCCGATGCTATGTTTTTGGAACAATATAGGAAATTAAATATTGTTTACATGTTAGATAACATTAAGATATTTATTCTTTTTTTTGAGATATAATGGTATGTTCTTTAGGGAGAACATTTTAATTTCTCTTAGAGGTAAGCTGAGGTGATTATGAATACAGTGTTATGATATTTGTAATGTACTTTCAAATGGTTCAGTAAAACAAATATATATACATATATAAATATATATATATTATGTACGTGTACACACACAAGAAATGCAAAGACGGTAAAACATTAAAAAATATTAACAGTCGTCAAATTTAGGCAGTAAGAATACTTATGATCAATGTATCAATCTTTCAACTTTTCTGTATTTTTAAAAAATTTATCATAGTAAATTTTGGGAAAAAGCCCTAAAGCGTTAGTTAGCTGGTGTTGAACTACATGTGGCTTGTGAGACTAGAGTCCTATGCAATAGCTATACTGAGCCAGAATGATGTGTAATGTTTTTGTGTCCTCTCAATCTTGCCAGCTCATTTTATATTCCCTGGGGTCAAGAGGCAAGGCCCAGGCCAGCTGCTGCCTCGCTCAGCCACTCGGCTGCTCACACCACCAGATGTCAGGCGGCCCTTGAGGCTTTCTCACTTGGCCACCTCTCCTTTTTCCTTTCCTCTTCTCCTTGGGCGTATCCTTCCTTTTCTTAGGCCCCTTCTCATGGCATCACGTGGTTCAACTTCATTGTTTTGGAACCAGGAAAAGGGAAACAAGAAAATCAAATACATATATCACCCCAAGACACTGGAGGAGACTCTAAGTGAGCAAAATGAAAACAATTCGTTTGTGGTCAGCACCACAGCACGAGCTGGGCTCTCCACCACACATGCAACACTCTGAGTATAAATATTTTCAAGTTGCCTTGTTAAACAAAAGTAGAAATCTTGGCAGAGTCACACATTGTCCAGATGTATTAGGTCAGGGTATTGAAAGTACGAATGATCAGATTCTCTTTCTGTAGAGGAGAGAACATCCCTATTAGTTATAAAGGGCAGAATGAGGATTACACAGACGGGGGAGAGAGATCCTAGCAGGCTGCCTCTGGAAAATTAATGGAGCACTGAAAAGTGTGAGCAGACAAGCCCTGGCTGCCTGTAAAAGTGGGATGGAGAAAAGAGGAAAGGCTTCAGTACGGATATCGTGTACAACCTACAAGGGGCAGAGGTCCTCCCAGCAAGAGTGATGTTGTTTATTAATCCTAGTTTCCCTTATGTACACTATTTAGAAACACCAGTAAAAAAGTTTATGTAACAAAAACAACATTTTGATGTCTGTCCCTTACTCTGTTTTAAAAATTTCAAGGTGAACTCCGGAGCCAGAATGCCTAAGTTTATAATTCTGTCTCCCTTGCTTTTTTGTTAAATGATGTGAACTTGAGCAAGTCACTTGCCCATTTGTGCCTCCATTTTCTTATTTATAAAAATGAGGATATTACTAGTGTGTTCTCCATGAACTGGCTTTTAGTGTTACATTAGCTGATATGTGTAAAATGCTGCCTGGCCCAGACTAAGTTCCATCACTTATAGACTATGACGACGGTGATGATGATGATGAGGAAGAGGAGAAAGAGGAGCGAGGAGTAAGAGCAGCAGCAGGAGAAGGATCTCGTAGGCATTACTTTCTATTTTAGCCTACCTACCTCTGTTTCTGAAACCATCGTTTCAGCCTCTAACCCCAAATCTGGGAGTCACTGTTCACTTCTTATTTTCTCTAAGAGTTCCAGAACTTAATCAATTGACAAGTTCTTTCGATTTGACCTTCTTATGTTTATCACATCTCTTACCTCATTTCATTATCAAGGCCTTCACTCTCAGTTTGCTTCTTGCCTAATAAATCAACAATAATTTCTTGATCTTACTGTTCCTCTAGTTCTCTCCACTCCGGTATGCCTCCACAATGCTGTCAACTTGGGTGGTGTCAAAACCAGCTCAAAATCGTTCATTGGCTGCCCATTGCCTGTCAACTATGTCCTTAATTCAGCATTCAGGGCCTTGGGAAATTCTGACCCACATTGCTAGACTTAGTTATTTTTATTTATCTAGAGGCACTAAATGCTCTATTCAAACTAGATTTGCTCCCAGTTTCACATTGTGCTACTTTTAGCTATATGGTCCTGGGCAATTAACCAGAGTTTCAGTTTCCTTTTTAAAATGCAAATAATAATAGACTCTACTTTGCAGTGTGGTGAAGATGACAGGAGTTAATGTAGATAAAGAATTTGGCACAGTGCTTAACATATGTGAGTACTCAATAAATGCCAGTCACGATGATGATGATTTTTTTTTGAAGTAACCTGTTTTTATTACTTTATTTATTTATTTTATTATTATTTTTATTAAGTTTATTGGGGTAACATTGGCTAATACAATTATATAATATTCAGGTGTACATTATAATTTGACATCTGTATATTCTATTATGTGATTACCACCCAAAGTCCAGTTTCCTTCAGCTACCATGTATTTGATCCCCTTTACCCACTTCACCCTCCCCTTACCCCCCTATATTTGACCCCTTTTACCTGGTCTACCTCTTTCTTCCACTCCCACCCCCTACTCTCTGGTAACCATTAGTCCATTGTCCATGTCCCTGAATCTCTGTTTGTCCTGTTCATTTGTTGCTTTTAGGTTTATATCCCACATATAAGTGATATCATGTGATTTTCAACTTTTTCAGTTTGGCTTATTTCGCTTAGCTTGATTATCTTGAGGTCCATCCATGTTGTTGCAAATGGCAGTATTTCATGATGATGATGATGGTAATGATGGCGAATGCTATTGTTTATGCCATTTCCTTACATAAACTTTCTTCACCTCTGTTTCCTTTTGACAGCACAATAGCTATCCTTCAAGTCTTGTATCTCAAACCCTGCCCATGCACACAGCCTTTCTCACTTCGGCCAACCAGGTATCTCTTATCTCTTCTCTGAACCCCCATGTGTTCCCTTTCTTTGGAACTTATATTTCTTCATGTCCTACAATGCTTTTTGTACTTTCTAAACTTTTTTATACATCCATCCTCACTAAAAAACCACAACAAAAATTTCCAATTAAGCCCTTGAAGGAAAAGACTGCTGCTTTACTTGACTTTGTGTGCTTTGCAATATCCAACATGATCACACAGAAGATCCTCAAGTGCCTCTTTAATTGATAATTTAATTTTAATTGGTAAATTATTGAGGTGAATAGATAAGTCTAATTTTCTGGATTACCTTCCATAACTCCCAGACACACACCCATTTTAAAATGACAGACATGGAATTAAATGTTAACTACTGCCTAAAGCCTCTAGCTCTCATAGGGGATTATTTAATAGGAAAGCCCAGCCTTAGGAAAACCGTAAAATTTTGGTATCTAAAATTCTTTGGATAAAGCTTCATATTTTATATTTCCCTATTAAGAGATAAAGATCAAAGTAATCAACATGAGAAATTAGAACTTTGTTAATACTCCCTTACACATATTGTAAGGTAAGGATTGCATTTTAATCTTTTTTCAGTGTTTAATCTGTAACGTTCTTAGTCTGATTCCATTTTTTCCCTCTTTCCCAGCAAGAGTACCTTATTTATTTACCCCCTTTATTCTTTTGCACTCATCTGTTTGCCATTGGAGTGGTGGTGGGAATGTTGGTTCACAATCTCAGGAGTTCCCAGGTGAAGCCTGAAACTGGTCCTCTGCACACAAAGGACAAAGAGAACCCAAAGAAAGCAAAACACTCCAGATTGGCAGGCGGCAGTTTTAACAAGCAAGGAAACTTACATATGAGGCTTGTTTTCAGTGCTGCAAGGTAAACAGATCTCTGCACCTGTCCTCCAGAATCTTAAAAGTTTACATAGAGGCCTTAAGTGGGTTCAGACACATATACCATCCAGGTGGTCTCAGCAACACCTTACTTTCTCAAGGCTGTGTTCTTGAAAAGGGCTCCCACTGTGGGAGTTGTGGGCAGAAGGTACATTCCAAGGACAGGGGCCTCCGATTGCCCTGGTCTAGCTCTGGAATCAACTGAAGGTCATGACCTCTCGATGACCTCCTCCAAAATGTCACCCCTTGTGACCGGCTGTTACAATCTTACAGAACCTGCTTTTTCACACTGTGCAGTGAATGGTCAGCAAGGAGTTTCATTAACATGGAGGCTGCTGGTTTGGCAGCATCCTGGCTGTGTTTGAGGTGTATACAACAGCAACAATGTAGACATGTGCAAGAGGAAACACAGATTAAGATAACGATTCCCAAAGTCAGTAATAGTTTTTTCTACCAAGGGTCCCATTATCCGAACCTCCAATTTATTAAGTCCCTAGGCAGAGGGCATCGGATTACAAGTAGTGGACTATTGAGGGAGGTCATCAAGGGGACCCGAGTCCCGGTTGGCCTGTGAACTGGCCATCCCCTCCCCTGCCCTTGGAATGTATGTTGCGTCTGACATACTCACAGGGGAAGCTGTTTTTAAGAATACAGACTTGAGAGAATGATGTGTTGAGACCATCTGGACGGTATATGTGACTGAAAACAGTTACAGCCTCTATATAAACTTCAAGATTCTAGGGAGCTGGTGCAGAGATCTACTCATTTTGCAGCATCCAAGACAAGCCTCATATGTGAGTTCCCTTGCTTGTTAAAAATGCCACCTTCCAATCTGGAGTGAGGTGGCTTTCTTCATCTCTCCCTGCACTTTTTGTATGAGGGCTAGTTTGAGAATCAGTGGTGTAGTGTAAGGAAATAAAAGGATCCCTCCTCAAGGGAAGAGTCTCTAACCTGCATTCTCTTATCTGCTGCTCCCTTCCAAGGTAGCCACCTGCATCCTGAAAAGTTTTTGCTGTAGAAAGCTGCTGATTCCCGGCTTCAGATGAAAAGCCATAGTCTTCCTCAAGCCCAAACAGAAACTGTTTCTCTGGGAGAACCGTGAAGCTCAGACATTAGTTCCTCAGAGCACCCTGGAGCAAACCAGACCACTTAGGCAAGGTTTTGAAAAACCAGAAAGGTAAGATAATGGAGAATGTATTTTGTTTTTGGAGTTATATTTTTAATGATATTCTTCTATAGATTGTATATCTAAGAATCCATGCCTCATAAACTATTAAGTGAGGACAAATTGGCTCAGCCTAAGGAAGTTTTTAGAAATTCAAGGATGGCTGATTAGAAAGTCTTCCTATTAGGACCAAGGGATTGCTTATGCAGTGTCTACTGAGAAAAGGCCAGGTCATAGCACCTCTTACCTGGATCTGCTGCAGACTCATGATTGAAAATTTCTGACTTATGGAGGTAACAGAATATCTTTAAAGATATCTTTCTAACCTATTTACTTTCCAGACAGCCAAATGCCAAGATGCTAACAGATGAATTGTTTGTACTTTAAAAGTTTACTGTTTCAGTTAGGACATTCTTGATGGCATTTTATATTCTCTTTGCAGTGTAGCCAGCTGATTCATGCTGTATTCTGAAGGTTACGAGTCTCCATGTGATGTTAAGAACTGCATGTCTGAACCATTAAAGAAAGAGTGTATAAAATGCAGTGTTGCTCAGTGGAAGTATGTGAACCAGAAGTATTTCATTTTATGTCATGGCTCTAGCTATATTTGCAGCTTTTGAGCATCGGTAGTTCTACTTTCTTTCACTTTTGGAGTTTTAGCTATCTCCTCTCTTGAAAAACATAGAGCAAGGTTCTTACCAGATGAACTCTTGTTATTAACTATATGTTTTCAGTTCAACTTATAAATGGCACTATTTACTGAGTTACTGCTATATGTAAGATTTTCCACTAGATGCTGAGAGAGCTACCGAAATGATTCAGGTATGGTCTCTGCTCTTTGGGAATGTATAAGTACACCCGTAACTGAAAGGCACGATAGAATGTATTAGAGATTATTAGAAAAGTACAAAAGATTAGAAAAATTACAGAAGAGGGATAACATATTTATTTGGGAGGTCTGGAAAAACTGCATAAAAATATCTTTTGAGATGTGCACTAAAAGGTAGGTAGTAGTTGAACAGAGGGAGCCTGTTTGGGGTAAAAAAATAATCCAGGAAAAGGAAAAATCATGGATTTGGCCATGCAAACTGGGAACGTGTGGAGTGCCACTGAAGGACAGTGGGTAGTCATTGGGGTGGGGGGGTCATACCGGAGTAGAGGGGGCTGGGTCCACCTATACTTCCTGCTCTCTTCTCCAGGGTGTTGTTGCTAGAGAGAGAACTACTCAACCAAAGGCTACATTTCCCAGATTCTCCTGGAATAGAGGCAGAAGTGATGGGTTATTTCGAAACCTCATGTGCCAGTTATGTGTTGATTCTGAAGGTGACCTTGAAAACCTCATACTGCAGTTGGCACAGCCTCTGTCAGTTTGGATTTTGCATGACTGAGTAGAGCAGAGCACCCCCTACCTTCCCTTTCCCACTCTCTGTGCGGACACTCACACATACTTAGGTGCGTAAGAAAAATACTCTTCGATGTGTTTAGCCCCTGAGATATTGGGCTTTCTTAAGGAAGCCGGAGTTCACTTTAAATAATGTTGTAGTTAAAAGGGAAAGGTAGTGCTAGCCCATTTTCTTTAATTTTTAAATTTTGTTTCTGTGAATTTTTTAAATTTTTATTTTTTAATTCACCCCCCCCTTTTAAAATTAAGTTTATTAGGGTAACACTGGTTAATACAATTATATAACTTTCAGGTGTACATTATAATTTGATATCTATATATTCTATTGTGTGATTACCACCCAAAGTACAGTTTCCTTCAGCTACTATATATTTGATCCCCTTTACCCACTTCACCCTCTCCCTACTCCCTTATATTTGACTCCCTTTAACCGTCTATCTCCTCCCTCCTCCCTCCTCCCTTCCCCCTACCCTCTGGTAATCACTAGTCTATAGTCCATGTCCATGAATCTCTGTTTGTTTGTCCTGCTCGTTTGTTGCTTTTAGGTTTATATCCCACATATAAGTGATATCATGTGATTTTCAACATTTTCAGTCTGGCTTATTTCGCTTAGCATGATTATCTCAAGGTCCATCCATGTTGTCGCATATGGCCATATTTCATCTCTTCTTATGGCTGAGTAATATTCCATTGTATATATGTACCACAGCTTCTTTAGCCAATCATCTATCGTAGGACACTTCAATTACTTCCATGTCTTGGCCACTGTAAATAACACTGCTATGAACATTAGTGCGTGAATATCTTTTCAGATATTTCAAGTCTTTGTGGTAAATACCCAGTAGAGGGATTGCTGGATCACATGGTAGATCATAGCCCATGTTTTTGTGAGATAGCATCATATGGTAAAAACAACTCTAGGATTTCATTTATTCATTTATTTATACCTTCATTCATTCATTTCATATTTACTGAGGCTTTTATAGCCTGTCAAATCTTGAGCTAAATACTGGGAATGCTATGATTAATAATTCATAGTTCATGGCCTTATGGAGCTTACAGTGCAGGGCAGGAGACTTAAAAAGACAAAACAAAACAAACAGGCTCTAACGATCCATTGGAATGCCTTAGACCAGAAGTATCAGCATCACTCAGGATCTTATTAGAAACACAAAATCTCAAGTCCCATTTCCAAATCACTAGAATCATAACCGACATTTTAACAAGATTCTCGGGAGATTTGCATGCACATTAAAGTCTGAGAAGCACTGGTAAAATGAATGAGTTGGTAGGGGCAGGCACTGGGGCAGTGGGGACTCAAAGGAGTAACAATTAGTTCAGTCTTAATTGAAACTTTTCAGAGGCTGGTTTCCTTTAGTGCAAAAATAGGGATAATATTCCAAGATTGTTTTGAGTCTCAAGACTTTTCATGGTTGTTTGAGGCTTCAATGAGCAATATGTAAAAGTACTTTGATTACACTAGAGCTGTATATGAATGGAAAACTTTTACTTTTTCAGCTGTGACTGATGTATAGAAAAAAGTGTGTTTGGTATAATAATGCATTTTAAACAATGTTTAGTAATAAAAAATGATCCTGTATAGATTCTTTGGTTTGATTACATGGAGAACTGAAAGAGAATTTTTCCCCCCCCCAGTAATTGCAGAAGAGTGTAACACGTGAAAAACAAGTCTAATATGTTGGTCAAATAAGATGTCTCCTGAGGTTGAAATGTAATGGGCCTTGTGGGGTCTGAACTTCAACCACTTGTGCCCTTGTATAGAGTTTATCCAACACAGAGGTAGTGGGAGGGACTTTCTCCTGACCAGGACAAACATTAATTCCTTGGCAAAAATAAGAAAATCGAACTGAGTGAGTTTATTCAGAATTAATAGGGCTGCAGAAGTCCTATTCTTCTTTCTATAATGAAAAATAAACACAGAATAATTTATTAATGATATTAGTAATATAATCTAGCATCACAGTCCCCACACAGAACTTCTTCGCCACCACCAAATAATGTTAGTGTTTAATTAGGTTTCAGCAAGGCTGTAGTTGTGTATGGTCCAATCACAAAAAGTGATGTATGTTTTTGTTTCTTTACACATATTTTTTCCCCTCTCCTTGGGGTATTCTTCCTTTTCTGGACCACCTGGGCTACCTGGGCCACTTGATGATTTCCCTAAAGACTCTATTCAGATATTATCTCCTGACAGTAAGAAGCTTTAATTGACCAACATAGACCAGTTTAGATTCCCCTTCCTCTGTAGTCCCATGGAGGCAAGAAGAGTATATTGAATCACACGGTCGTCCTTATACTCCATGTGTCTTATTCACTTCCCCACCCTAGCACTGGGCACCAGAGTCCAGCACATAATAGGCCCTAAATAAACATTTATTGAATAAACATGAGAAAGGCCTGCAACTTTAAGAATGAATAAATAAGCAAAGCTTTTACATACTTATACTGATAGAAGCTTAATTACTTCTTGCTGTAGCTTAGAAAGGGAATTCTGTCAAATAATAGTCTAAGAAGATGTAAAACAGGTAGGTATTCACAGATCTTAGATGGTCCATCTAAAACATGCTTTGATATTAATATATATATATAACATTACAAATTCTTTAATCTGGAAATTCTATTATAGGAGTTTACCCTAAGGAGATTATGAATATGCACAAAGATCTCCTTTTATTCTATTAATAATAACAAAAAACTGCAGATGAGCTAAGTGGCCAATGATTGTGAATTAGTTAAATAACATATGGCATAAAATTAAAAGTGGTGATGTAAAATAAAATATATTTATTAATTTGGAAAGATATGTTATTTCAAATGCAAAAAGCAGGTTACAATTTCCTGAGTTGGCATTTTATTAAAAATAAAAATTTAGTTGCTTAAAAAGATAAGTCTGAGAAGAGATATTCACTAAAATGATAATAGAGATTTTCTGTTTGGTAAAATAATGGGTCACTTTGATTTTTGTTCTCTTTGCCTATAATTATTTAACATTCTCACACTGAAATGTATTACTTGTATAATCAATCCTTAAATTACAAAAGGATCCTCTTCCAGTGGATCCCCCAGAATATTACAGGCTGGTGAAGGGAGAGGATAGAATTAAGGAACAGTAGGTATAGGAAGCTAAATCTTTTTTTCTACATTGCCCAAATTTATCTGCTAAATTTAACCACAAGAAGTCAATTTTTGGGTTGGCTGGGCAGTTTTTTTTGGATCACTGGTGGCAGGACTTGGATGGTGAACCAGGTGCCAAAGATGTCAACAAATGAGGGGGTATGCAATTCTTAGATATGATGAGAGGGTGAAACAGCAGAAATGCATGTACTTTAAGTAAACATGGCTTTTGTTTTTTCCAAGACAGTTAGGGAGTACGGTTCTGGAAGCAGCAATGAGGAATAAGAGAGAAACCAATCACATCTATAGATTCTGAGGTATATGAGGTGCGAGAGAATAAACAGAGAAGGTCATAGGAGATATGAAGTCCTGTGAGGGCCAGGTTTCAGTTCGAGCAGGGGATGCTATTGGTGTCAGACCCAGTAGTCTTGTACCTCAAGGTCAAAGGCAGTGGATAACTTATGGGTTGCCCAAGAAGAATAAGACATGGTTCCTGGCTTTAGGTAACTTGTTCCAGCTAGGAAGCTATACTAACATACCCCAAAACATCTAGAAAACATTTTGAGGCTGAACTATAGCCTTAGGCAGTCAGATCATGTCTTTAAAACCAGTCCAGCAGGATCTAAGGTTTTGAACACCTCACCTTTTGAACACAATTCCTAACCCTAAGTCCTTCCTCTTCTCTTGGCTGATATCTGACCCAGCAAGCTCAAATTCCATGTCATAAACAAGGAGTGTGACAAGGATTTAGAGAAGACAGATCAGAGTGGCAGGAAAGAGCTGGAATGGGGATAGTGCATGAGATCGATTGACTTAGCCAGTTCTTAAAAGATGAATATTATAATATAATACTTTAATATATTCTATTTAACTAAATATTTTAAAATATATCATTTCAATATGTATTCAATATAAAAGTTATGATATGTTTTACATTATTTTTTAATACAAAGTTGTTAAAATCTGATGTGTCTTTTATACTTAACAACACATCTCAAAACAGACTAGTCACATTTCAAGTGCTTAATAGACATGTGTTTAGCAGCTACTGTAACTGACAGTGCAGATAGGGAATAGCCCTTGTACCAAAAAGTTCTCTTGTCCCACTTTTTGGTTATCTGTTTTCCATCAGATCTTGGCCCTGGCAACTCCTGATCTGTTTTCTGTCCCTATATGTATTAGTCAGGGTTCTCCAGAGAAACAGAGCCAAAGGGATGTCTCTCTCTCTCTCTCTCTCCCCCTATCTCCTGCCTTGTCTATCTGTACTCTCTATTTCTCTGTCTCCTATCTCTGTCTATTCTCTATTCTATCTCTATCTCTATCTCTATCTCTATCTCTATCTCTATCTCTATCTCTATCTCTATCTCTATCTCTATCTCTATCTCTATCTCTCAATCAATGTAGAGAGATTTATTTTAAGGAATTGGCTCAAGTGATGGTGGGGCTGGTAAATCTGAAATCTACTGGGCAAGGCTATATAGGCTGGAGACCCAGAGAAGAGGTGTCCTTGCTGCTCACGTCTAGAGGCAGAATTCCTTCTCTCTTGGGGGACTTCGGTGTCTTCTTTTAAGGCCTCTAACTGATTACGGAGGGTAATCCGCTTTACTCAAAGTTTACTGATTTAAATGTTAATCAATCTAAAAAATAGCTTTAGTTAATATAGTTCAGCAATGCTACTTCTGAGTATATACCCAAAATAATTAAAAGGAGGATCTCAAAGAGATATTTGTATACCATGTTAAAGCACCATTATTCACAGTAGCCAAAAGGTGGAAGCAACTGGTGTTCATCTGCAGGTGAGTGCAGAAATAGAAAATGTAGGGTGTACATATGGTGGCGTGTTATTCAGCATCAAAAAGGAAACTCTGACACGTACTACAACATGGATGGACCTTGGTATATTCTGTTAACTGAAATAAACCAGTCACAAAAAGACAAATACTATATGATTCCACTTATATGGAGTACATAGAGTAGTCAGATTCATAGAGACAGAAAATAGAAGTGTGGTTGCCAGGAGCTAGGGGAGGGTGAGATGGAGAGTTATGGCTAATGGGTATGGAGCTTCAGTTTTTAAAAATAAAAGGGATTCTGGAGATTGCTTGTACAACAATGTGAATATACTTAACACTACTAAACCGTACACTTAAAAGTGGTTAAGATGGTAAATTTTATATTCTGTGTATTTTACCACAATTAAAAAAAATGCCTTCGCAGCAACATCTAGACTAGTACTTGGTCAAAAACTGGGTATCATGGCCTAGCCAAGCTGACACAAAATTTACTATCACATTATAGTTTTCTCTTTTTTAGGATATTAGATAAATGGAATTATGTAGTATGTAGCCTTCTGTGGCTTGCTTCTTTCACTTAGCATAATGCTTTTGAGATTTATCCATATTGTTTTTTTAATTACTGAATAATATTACATTGTGTGAATATACTATAATTTCCTTATCCATATGTCAGTTGATGGACATTGGATTGTTTCCAGGTTTTGGCTATTATTAAGGCTGCTACAAACATTCACATATAGATCTTTGTTTCTATTTTATTTCGAGCAAATATTTAAAACATTGTATCATACAGAATGCTTGTGGCTGCAAGTAACAGAAAGCAGCTGCCTCAGATCAACTTTAAATATAGAGATATTTTATCTCATTAACAAATGTCAAAAAAAGAATGGTTCATAGGATGGTTAATTCAGCTGACAAACAATATCATCAAAGACCTGGGCTCTTCCTTTCTTTCCAGGCTTCCATCTTTTTGTTAATTATTTCTGTACTTAAGCTAATCTCACTCCTGGTCACAAAACAGGTACAACAGCATCAAGCATTATACCCAGATAGAACAATATCCAGAGATGGAACTGTCTTACCTTCATATTTTTTTCTGAAGGTCAAGAAATCTTTCCTTGAAGTCCTTCAATAGACTATGCCTCACTTCATTGGTTCAAATTGCATTGAGTGCCAAGAATTGCATCAAATGACTAAAGCAAAAAATGGCAAGGACTCTGGGACCCCTTTAGTTAGCTTAGAGCATTCAGAACTCCCTTGGGATGAGGCTTGTGTAATTTCCCTTAAAGCACATGACTGTGCAGGAGAGAGGACAGTTGAACAAAGTGAAGGTTTGCCAGGAAGGAGAGTAAATAAAATGTTGGGTAGACAGAGTCTATTGTAGTATTGTCTATCTCATGCTATTTTCACACAGGTTCTACTGTTCCTAACTCATGACACATTTTCGGAAACTTTTACATTCATTATTCTGTTTTTACTAAAAGGTAAACAACAAGAAAAAGAAGCTCCAATCTCATCTTTTACAATGGATAACTGAACATTGTAATTGTTTCGCCTTCAAGACTAAATTATTTCAGTTATTTATTCAGCTGTAATCTGCTGAACCCCTTTTCTGTGGAAGTCTTTGCAGGGCAAATAAAAAAGGATAAAGTTAACATTCCTGTTCTTATCACTTTACAATGTAGTTTAGAAGACAAATTAAAAATGATAAGTTAAATAACCACAGAAGATGTAAACAGTGGTTCTACATAGCCGTGTAGAGCTGGCACAGGTAGGACAATGATTAATAGTTAAATGACAGCAAGGACTGTGGCATTTCAGAAGAAGACAAGATACTTGTGGGCTGGAACAGGCCGAGAAAGCATTCCAGAAGAGGAGGGGTTGTAGGTGGGTCCTGACAGATATGATTTGCATAGGCAAAGGAGAACGAGGGAGAGTCCCAGCTGCAGCATCAGAAACTATTTGAATGGAATGATGGAACAGTGTAATATTTGCTTGTGTCCAGGATGTAGAGCAGACCGTTCAAATATATATGTTTACTCATCCATTAGATAAATATTTTGTCTTCTTATTTTGTTTCAGGCCTTATTATCAGCAGAGCAGATAAAGCAGGAAGCCAAGCAGACAAACATTCCTGTCCTCATAGAGGCTGTGTTCTTGTAGAGGAAGGTGAATAATCACATAACAAGAAAAATATCTGTTATGTTAAATATTACAGAGAAAAATTAGGAAAGGAAAGAGGAAGTTTGATGAGAGAGGGTATTATGATTCTGAGGATGAGTCTAGACCTGGAGGTCTGAATCTATTTTTCTGAGATATGTGCACAGATACAGGGCAAGGTGAGACTGGCTTCAAAGATTTCAAGGCAGATGGTGGTGTTGAGGCTGTGAGTGTGGTGGGAGAGAAGAGAGTGGAGGTCTTGACAGGAATATTCAGGGATTGAGGCCCCCTCCTTATTCCTGCCCACAGTAAAGGGGAGTTGGAATGGGCTCAGATTTACCCAGATCTCATGGAACTCTTGGCCTCTTCTTTACTTCTGCTGTGGGGGAGCAGAAGTTGAGAGGGATAGCCTTATTCTTTATGAATAGTAGATAGGAGTTAAGGTTGAAAAATAGGTAGGAGCCAGGTTGTGGAGGGCCTTAAAAAGCATGGTGAGAAGATGAGATGTGTTCTTGCTGAGCTAGGAGATGAATGAATTCTTGTTTGCTTGGATGTCTGTTTGTCAACACGATTAAAGCAATGTATAGAATGGACCCTATCAAGTACTCCTTAAGTCAAGTATCTCTTAAAGTTTTTGAAGCTCCTGATGTGTTACAAAACAGAAGGAAATCTAAAATAGGTTAGCAAAAATTGTGGTCTATTTATATAGAAATGATTAAATTTAATAAATTAATATTTTATCAGACAATAACAATACGATTGTGCATATGGTGCTTCTCATAAGATATTACATGATTTATGAAAAAATAGTTCAAAATACACTAGTAGGTTTGGTCATGGGACTGTTATTTAAAGTTATATGACAAATACCTTCTCTTAATCTTGTCAGTTTATCTCTGCATCTGTGTGTGTAACCTCATTTGGGCATAATCACTACACTTTGGACTAAGCTTCAACTTTTGCTGATTTCTCATTTGCTCATTGTTGCCTTTTATCAGTCTCTGGCTTCTGCTGTCAGTGTCCTTTTGACTTTAATTTGTTTAATGACTTTTGACCAACCCTGTTACTATTATGACCCTCACGTTTTGTCTGGATCCTGGTTTCCTGGTTTCCTGGTTTTGGCTCCATGCCTGGATCCCTTGACCTGCTGCCATTCACAGCCTGGTATGACAGATGGCCATAGGCTCATGGCAAGGGCACTCCATCAGATCCTTGGCACTGCCGTTATTTAAGATGCATGACAGGCAGCAGAGAGGAAAACATGAATAGGTAGCATGATGCTTTTGACGGCTCCTGTACAGGCCAATTCTTGGCTGGACTACTTGTAGTATACCTTAATGAATCACTGTAAATGAGACCTTCGGTAAACAGATTTCCCTTTTATGTCATATCGCACATTGTTTTAATTCGGTGAATGCTTGTTATAGGGCAGTCCTGCATAAAGCTAATGTTGGGTACTGAGGGGGATACAAAGATGACACAATACTGTTATTGCTCTCAAGGAGGTTACGGTCCAAGGAGGGAGATAAACAGCAAATTATTATATAAATTAAGATGGGAAAGTGCTATGGCAGAGGTCTAAACCAAGCTGCAGGGAGCACAGACAAAGCTGTGAACTTGATCATGTGAAGGATTTGCAGATGGACCTAGGTTGTATTTCTAGTCGTAATATGTGTACTTCTGGGTCTTTAAAACCATACACACAACAATCAGTCCCTACTAATTGTTTTGAATAATTTATCAGACTTATGATTTCAAGAGAGAAAGGAGCATTTAAATATAATTGCCATAATAAAGAATTTATCTATTCCATATGTGAGATTCAAAAGTGGGTCATATTTATAGCAGAGGAGGTGACAATGAAAAAAGAGCAAAGAAGAAATGGCTCATTGTGGTAAAACCATGCCATATATTAATCAAAAAGTTTAATGTTCAAGGGCAAACAGTATGTCGAATATTTTGATTATTCCATTATTATAGACCTACTCTATAAACTTTAATAGTTATTTAACATTTTAGGATGCAACTTTTTCACCTGAAAACAAAAATGTCTGTCCTCTACTTGTAACATGTGATCAAGAATGATTAGAAAACACTCTGAAAATGCTTTGAAGCTATAGTAAAAGATTTTCTCCTTCGAAAAATACACCATATCGATTACGTTAAATATTGCAATTTATATCCCCGACATTTATTTAAAAATAACTGTATTATGTAAAATGAGCTACTTTACTTTTCTGATAAAAATAAACAAAAATAATGACACCTTTAATTCCACCGGAAAATGTACAAGAAGTTGTGTTTTTTTTTTTTTTGTAAAATATAAATACCAGCTGGTTTTAAATACCAGCTGGTTTCTGTATTTCCTACCGATATTTGGTCAGAGAAATGCATATATATAAATTCATGCAGATGAGCATACACATCAGATGAGCATCTACATTAAAAAACCCCGTATTATCCTGCTTTATATTACGAGCCTCAGTATGCACATAAATCAGGGTGCACAGGATATATATATTTTTTTTTTTTCTAAAATTGCAATTGCTATATCAACCTCCTATTTTCCTGGGATGGTGAAAATTTATTCTTATCAATCTGGGAGTTATTCCCATATCCCCCAGGGTTATTCCCATATCCCCCAACGACTAAGGTCTGGGTTGTCTCTACTCTGTGAAGATACTGGAAAGTAGGTTGTACTCAACGCTATTTGCCTGTCCATGGAGATATCAGAAAAGATGTCCCTTATTCCTGTCCTTAATTATCCTAAGAAGAAAACCAATTTGTGTCTTAAATTATTCCTATGCATTAAATTATTTATTATTTTGCTGCAGTTCATTCTTTTATGTCTCTCATTAAGTGTTCATCAAAATGGTCTGTATATATGTCATATCTCCATGATGCAAAACAAAACTGAGGTAAATACAATCTAAGTTTCAATTTATTTTCAAGTATACCTGATGGAGACGTTTTAAATCCTTTTTTGGAAGTAGGTATGGATATAAATAAATAAAAATAGCCATATGACTGATGAATTTATAAATTTAATTATTTATAATCTTATTTTCTCCAGAAAAGATTTCAGGAAGCTAACAGAAATGAATGCAATAATATATTATGATAAAATAAATAGATAAAAATAAATCATAAAATAAGTTTATGGAAAATTGCTAGACCAGGACTGCAAATTTAATTTAGAGTTTTTAGTTTTTTAGTGGCTGGAGCAAAGGGGAGAGTGCAGTCTACTGAAGGATTCTCGTGTCGTCACAACACTGTTTGGAGGTGGCATAGCTTTTCCAACACGGAGGCCTTACTTAGCATTGGAACTCCCATAAATCTTCATACCTGGGACCTTACTATGTTGTGGGCAATGTCTTCAATGCCATTCCTAAAACCAATCTAATATTATCACATGCTGTTCATGAAAGGTGCTTTCATAAGGCACCAAAGCAATGCTGCTCAAGGACTGAGTTCTCTGATGGTGTGGCTTCCACCAGGAACAGTATTCAAAACACCCAGAGGAATGGAAGTAAAGTTGGCATTTAGTTCAACTGGACATTTCCATCTGTTGAATAAAGGTTAGGATATACATCCAACAAAAGCACACCCAGGCATATTTTTGGTGTTTAGGTGTACCTCTCCGTCATTAGTTGGAACCCAGTTGTTGATACACTTAGTTTGGGGCAAAAAACATTTACTACATGACCTTACAGTTCAGAGCAGAGCAATTTTGGAGCCCAAGACAAGCAGAATGAAAAGCAAATCTGTCACCTGTGTGATTTGTGGTGTGTCTTTCAGACAGTGCTATTGCTATTATCAGCCATCTGGTCCTTGCCTATTTTTACTAGTTAATTTTGATGCTAGGTGCTAAGTTCACTTGTTTCTGAGTTACTGGAAGGGGGTGTATATTGTAAATATGTAAATGTTGTATATGTTGAAAGGAATAAATTTTAAAATATTTATTATTATTATTTATTTCCTTTTTATAAATTTTGGTGGCCCAAGACAAAGGCCCTGGTACTGTAGAACACTAAAGTCACATCCCAAAGTAAGCTCATTAGGGCTGGGAATACCTTCCATTTCAGATCCTATCTTTTGTATCCTAGACATGCTGGTACCTCAGAGACACAAGAAACAAAGTCTTTGCTGTCAAAATGATCCTGATAAATTACAAATATTTATTTTCTTGTCTGACTCTGCATTATTTTGCAAGCTCCCTAAGAGCAGGAAGTATTTGTTTGACTTAGATATATTTAATTTTTGTTTAACTTTAAAATATTTTAGAGTTTTTTGTAAATACAAGAAAATGCAGAGAATAATTCTTTGCCATATACACACCAGTCAGCATTAATAAAGGGTGACATTCTGTCATATTTTCTTATAGTCTTTTTGTTGGCATGGTAGTGTTGAGGTAATACAGTAAGGTGCATAGATCTTTAGTGTGCAGTGTGAGATTTTGACAATTAGATATACCTATTTAATAACCCACTCCAAATAAGATATACGGCAGTCCTGTGAGTCCAAAATTTCCCTCAAGCTACTTTTCCATCCATCCATCCCCACACAAGGGGCAACCTTTCTAATGCTCTTTCTGATTTTCTATCACCACAGATTAGCTTTGTCTGTTTATTGGATTTCATAGAAATTAAGTGACAAGATATACATTCCTTTGTGTCTGGCTTCTTTTGCTCAACATGTTTTCTAAATTTGTTTCTTTTCATTGATGAATAATATTTCTTTGCATTTGTTCATTCTTCCTGTTGAAATATGACATTTGGGTTGTTTCTAGTTAAGGCTAGTGTGAAAATTCTTGTACAAATCTTCTTATGGAATATGTTTTCATTTTTTTTTTTTTTTGGAAGGGGCAATTACTTAGGAGTAGGATTGCTGAGTCAGGGGTAGGTGTACATGAAAATGCCAAATTACTTTCCAAAGTGACTGTAGCATTTTACACTCCCACCAGCAATGGGCAGGAGTTCTAGTTGATTCACATCCTCCTCGATATTAAGTATCATCAACCTTTTCAATTTTAGTCATTCTACGGGTTTTATTTTACCGTTTCCTCATGAATAAAGATGTTGAATACTTTTTCATGTGCTTATTGGGCACAAGGCTATCTTCTCTTTTGAAGGGGCTGCTTAAGTCCTTTGTTCCTTTTTTGATGTTTTCCTTCTGCTGGTTTGTTTGTTTGGTTATCTTTTTATTCCTGAGCTGTAGGAGTTCTTTATATTCTGGATACAAACCTGTTGTCAGATATGCATTACAAATATTTTTTCCTAGTCTGTGACTTCCTTTTTCATTTTTGCCTGTCCTTATTTGTAAAGATACTTTTTAATGTTTTCTTCTAGACAATTTAAAGTTTTAGTTTTTATTTTTAGGCTTATTATTCATCTTAAGTTCATTTTTATGTGTAGTTTCAGAGAAGAGGTTAAGCTTTCTTTGTTTTCCCTCTCCCATGGATATCTAGTTACTATAGAACCATTCATTGAGAAGATTTTCTTCTCACATTAAAATTACCTTGGTGACTTTTTGGAAAATCAATCAAGTGTTTTAAGTGTGGTCTCTTTCTGAATTCTCTATTGTGTTGCATCGATCCACTTGTCTGTCCTTATGCCAATACCACTCTGTCCTGATTTTTGCAGCTTTTGATTCAGTCTTGACGTTACCTTATTTAAGTCTTGCAGCTTTGTTTTTGTTTTTCAAGATTGTTTTGGCTATTGAGGAACATTGTATTTCCAGGTAAATTTTAGTATTGGCTTGTAAGATTCTACATGAATCTGCTGAGATTATGATTAGGATTGCAATCAGTCTATAAATTGCTTTATGGAGAGTTGACACCTTAATAGTATTGATTTTTCCAATCTAATTCCATGGTATATCTCTTCATTTATTTATATCTTTAATAATTTTTAATAACATTTTTTTGTTGTCAGTGTAGAAGTTGTTTCTGATACTATTGTAAATGGAATTATTTTTTAAATTTTACCATCCAGTTTACTGCCAATGTATAAATATATATATAAATATATAACTGATTTTTTTCGTATTGACCTTGTACAAAGTTGCTTTGTATATTTCTTAGGATTTTCTACAAGGCAATAATTTCTTCTGAAAATGGCAGTTTTACAAAACACCTTTGAATCTTTATGCCTTTTGTTTCTTTTATTTGCTTTATTGCACGAAAGGTAATATTTTGTTATATTTTCTTCAGTTTTTTTTCTTTTTTATTTACTTAATCTTTTCTTTCACCTTCCTTATTCCCATATTCATGTTACCTTATCTATGTTCTTGTTCTAGTTCTAAAATTCTCTTCATTTTTGTTATCCACATTTCATTTCTTATAGGTTAGTCATATTCTCATTTACAATCAATTAGTATTTTCAAGTATTCATGTTGACAAAGCTCAATGAGGCCTTTCATCTATGACTAATAGAAGAAAATTAAAGTACCTATTTTTTGGAAGAGCTATATCTCAAAGCCAAGAAATAACAAAATTCTGATTGGGTAGTGAATTCTAAAACGGGGAATTTAATAGAAAATTACCTGAGTAAGTAAATTGCAAGTAAATTCCGAAGTGACTATTTATCTCTCAGAAGTGTTAGGCTATTTCTAAGGGCACGTTGACATTGCCTAATTGTAGAAATTTAAAAATCCTATAAATTGCAATTCAATGAGATAATGATTTTATTTAGTTCATTTAAAACGTTAAATCAATACAAAAATTTTGTTCATTGCATCAGATGCTTCCTTTTATTACAACAATTACGGAATACCTCTCCATTTCCACTAAAAAATCACAAAATGTCTTTTCATACAACTCGTAATCATAATTTTATATTAAAATTTGCAATTGATTTAATTAATCAATTCACGTTTAAGGCGATATTTTCTCTAAATTAATTTAGATTTAATATAGAAACAAGGTAATCAAATGATAAATTGAAATTGTTTTACCAATGTTTAGTTCATGAACAGAAATCTCTTTGATGAGAAGGAAATACAGATAAAATGTTGAAAGCTCATTAATTTTTTAAATCTGTATGTCTATTCACTTATCTATTATAATTCATATTTAAAATAAAATTAATACTAGTATAATTATACCAAGGCTCAATAGGTGACAATGAAAATTTGTAGCAAGGCAAAAATACATTCTACATCTTATTATCTAGTATTAGTGTTCAGTTTACAATATATATTGATGACCCTAATTGTGTAAGGATCTATAGCACCTGCATATAAAACATAACCTCTAAAGACAGAGGTTTTCATCATTGATGTCACATTAGAATCACCTGTGGTACTTCTAAATATCATGATGTCCTACCCTGTGAGACTCATGCCACTTGCTCCTATTAACCTCTCCTGATTCCTTGTTACTATCACCTACTATATTAGTGTGCTACTGCTGCATAACAAATTATTACCAAATGAGTGCTTAAAATAACACTTATTTATTAACACACAATTCTGTAGGTCAAAATACTTGATCGGATTTTTTGATCAGTGTGTCACAAGGCCAGAATCAGTATTGGCTGGGCTGGGCTCTTTTCCAGAGGCTCTGGGGAAAATATATGCTTCTAGATTCATTCTTATTGTTAGCAACATTTAGTTCTTTGTGGTTGCAGGACTGAAGCCCTATTCCTTTGCTGGCTATTGGAAAGGGGTTGATGTCACATCTTAGAGGCTGCTCTCAGGTCCTTTTCATGTGGCTCCCTCCTTCTTCAAGGGAGAAACAGAATTTCTTATGTACCTAGTCTCCCTCGTGCTTCTACTCTCTGACTCACTCTTCTGCAACTGGCTAGAGAAAACTTCCTGTTTTTAAAAGGCTTATCTGAAAAATGTCCCTATTTTAAGGTCAATTGATTAATATACTTAGATACATCTGCAAATCCTTTGGCTATGTAACATAATCATGGGACACCAAGGGGTGGAGATCATGGGGCCATCTTAGAATTCTACCTACCTCATCCACAACTTCCAGGCCATATCTTTCCATCCATTGACCACTTGAGCATCAGACTCATTATCTTCCTCTCTGTCGCACCCCTGATGTCACATGGGGCTCAGCATTTTTGCAGAGACCCTTGTTACATGGTTACCTTCAAGTTCCCCGACTTTATGCAAAAGATATTCAGCTCCAGACCTTATTATCATCATCAGAAATACTGTATATCTGAAATTTGAAACCCGTTTTTCACTCTTAGACAATGTTCTCCTCATGTTTTTCTTATAAAACATGTTGACTTTACCAGGAGACATGGTGTAAGGAAAAGAGCTGAAGCTAGCAATGGGCAGGACCAGGAATGTGAGGACTGACTTTGTAGGAAGGTTGAAGGGTTTAGACCAGCAGAAAAGTAGTAGGTCATTCACAGTGTTCAAGGAGGCAAGACTTGGTGTTGATACTTAAGAGTTCTGACTTACAGTTGGGTTTGGAGTTTTTGGTTTCCATGATACCGAAATCAGTGAGGTAGCCATGTTTTGGCACCAAGGGTCAGTCTGGATTGAGGCTGGATCTATAGTGAGCAGGTGACAGCAACTAGGTTTCATGTGAGGTGAGAGGGCTGCCAGATATTAGATATGCTGCTAGCACTACAGGCAGTCTTCGGCATCAAGGCAGAGCTCTAATTCCAGTTGGAAACCTCCTAAGAAGCAGAAATTGGGTCATAAAACTGGGCAGCTGTGGGAAAGCTGTAGCCGAGGTGACCGTGGAGGCTGGGCTGTAGGTAACGCTATTATTTTAGATCCTATGTGCTGGAAAGATGATGCTTCTAATAATCTTCTGGGCTTATAGGCCGGACCCAGGGACTATATCAGGCTGGGTGTAGTATAGTTTAAACTTTCAATTCCCTCAACTAGAAGGGCCTAGGAAATGCAAGACCAACATCTTCTGGCTTCTCAGTCTCACTGAACTTCTCACTCTACAATCTCTTGCCCAGTATTTTCCCTATGTAGGAACTGGCAGAAGAGTCTTGTCTTCCAGTTGGTCCCACAGGGACTCAGTGCATTGTGAGATCCTGGGTGCCTCCATTCCATGGTCTCACAAGTTTGAAGGTCAGTTAGAAGGTGACAAGTCAGGTCCTGGATGGACAGTGCTGAAATCAAAATGCAGAAAGTGAGTCCAAACCTAGTGCCTATTGAGAGGGGGCAGCAGAGCAACAGTACCAGGGGCACAGGGTGAAAGCAGGGAGTTCCAGAACCAGGAAAGTAGGGCAGCAGGGGGATGGGAGGCAGACGGGATGAAATGCAGACCTGTAGCCCAATTCCTTCCTTCCTCCTTCCCTTCCTTCCTTCCTTCCTTCCTTCCCTTCCTTCCTTCCTTCCTTCCTTCCTTCCTTCCTTTCTTCCTTCCTTTCCTTCCTTTAATATTCTAAGCACATTTTATCATGAGCCAGCCAGTGGATGGACACATTTTTCCATTTTACTCTAGTCAAATCATTCTAATTTAACTTTTATAACACTGTATTTTTTAGAGTTAGGATAGTTTTTTGGGGGTACTTAATGCTAATGTTAATTTAAATTAAAACAAAATGTAATAAAATGGGGGGGTGGAGAGATCTTGTAATGGCTAGGGAAGAAACTTTAACAGCTTTGTATGGCTGGGATTTTTACCAATATTTTATTGAAAAATGATTGACAGCTAAACAGTAGGCCCAAAGTGCAATTTCTGCAGGTGTTATTGTATTTCGCTTTATGAAGTTAGAGTCGAGTTAACCATTGTAAAAGTGTATGGTTCATTTCATAGGAAGGGTGAAATTCCTTTCAGCCCATCCTATTCTTGTTCTTAGAGAGTTTCGAAGCAAATGCTCCTCACTCACTACTGTTACAGAGAAGTACTTGAACAGCATGCGCTCAATTGATTGTTTCAGTGGCCCTGCTGATGTCCAGACCAGAACATCCCCTTCCTTTATAGATGAGACTCTGGAAGTGCCCATGAAGGGTCACAAGAGTGCTGTATACCCTTCAGAACAAAACGAATAAAGTACATTTATATCGTGGTGATGTCCCATCATGCTACATTTCATGGAACACACAGTGTTTCAGTAAGGGTAATAGAGGTTTGCAGAGCTGGTCAATATGTGTTTATGGAGGGCTTTACTGTTTTCTCTTGAGCAATAATATGGGAAAACACAAAGACCCACATGTGGCCCAAGGCCTACAGCATCGGTGACTTGCTCCGGCTGGATGTTTGCTTCAACCTTCACTTCATCTCTCTCACTTGGCTTGAGCAGGTGGACTGGTGCCAGAGCACAGGTCTCATTCCTGCCTGGTACTCAGCAGTGCTGTCAGAAACATTTGTGTATCATCAATTCCCTAATCATTCCTGAGAGGCCGATGCATTTCCGTAAAAGCCAGATTTACATGGTGTGACTACAAATTAAAAAGATGGATTTTGTTCTGGCTTTGTTGAAATCATTCTTTAGAGAACAGCGTTTGAAACAAGATTTATCAAATGGTCTGTGATCTACCTACTCTCATATATTAATTTCTGCCTACAGTTCTGGGAGGCTCTTTCCTTCATGAAAAAATTCCATTCTTGTGAATTTAGTCTATGTGGAGTCAACCTTATAGGACTATTATTGCCTTCTCTTTTTTTGAAGGAATAAAACAAAAAAAGAAAAGGCATTGGCAACTGATCATGTGGTCTGGTTCATAGAAAGAGAGACAAATGATCTTTTCTTATTCCTTAAAAATATACAAAGCTCTACTAAAATAGGACTTCATAATACAAGTTGCAGTTATTAACTTAGGAGGTAATGGGGTTCCTACTTTCTCATGATAAAAGCTTCCCATGTTAATACCACCTACTGCATAATGTCTTGGCACGATATGCAGAATTTTCTTTGTTATTTAGTTAGTGAATGGCAACTTTTCCCTCAGGCATTCCAATTTTTAGGCAAAGATAGCTCTGTGAGTTCTAAGAATGCGAGCTTGTATTCTCCTTAGAAATAGTGAGCAAGGCACTAAAACAGATATTTTTAGATTGCTTGTTAATATCCTGTTTTATTATATGCCACATGTATATTATTCAGAAAACTTTCCTAAAACAAGAATATGAATAAATGTTATAATTCTTTACCTCCAACCTTAATATTTCTGAAAAAATGTGTAAAAAATAGAAGGGATTTGGCAGAAAGCTCTTTTTCCTTTCTTCCCAGCCTTCTTGTCTCCTTACTCAACTTTTATGACTCTATTAACGTCATCTAAACCCTGTCCTCTGTTGAATCAAGAAGACGGAAGAAATGGATGTGACTGAGAAATCTCATACCTTCGGAGATTCCAAAAGCTTCCTGTACTGGGGGAGGGAAGAGAGTGCTGAGAGACACAATAGTGAGAGACACAATTCCTATGTGTCTCTAACACAGGAATTGATTTGAATTATGGATGTGGGACAACAGAACTGTCAAATCCTTTCCCCGGGCAATCTCAGTTCCTCTGGAGAATGGGATCTCCAACCACCTTATGATGCAGATTCTTTCCATCTTCTCTGGAATTGTGGTCTGTCCACATTACTACTCAGGGAACGTTTATTGACTGGTGGGGCTGAGGGGCAGTGGCAGATTACTTCCAACCAAAGTGCTCCAGGTCCCCACTTTGATTTATGATTAGAGGAAGAATTGCGGGGCTATTAGATTTCTGTAATGATTGGAATATTTCAAGTAGTGAAAGAAGTGTTTTTTAGTTTTTAAAATGTTTAGAATGACATTGCAAACTAAGATAGACTTCAGGAAATATTGGTGTGCTAACTCAAAAAAGTATAAAATACAGTTCTGAATGCCTTTTGTGTAGAACATCAGAATTGTAGAATAATTAGCTTTTATTTTCACTTTTAAAATAAGAGAGGAGTATTTCACTCCACTTGTTACAGAGTAAATGGAAGGATAAAACATTGAGAATATTATAAAGACTTGTGTTTTTAACATAAGCCACTGTTTAGAATGCTGATTGTCATTCACATTTTATGTATAGGAAACAATATGAGTTTTATAAAATTACCAAATTTATGAGAGGATTAAGCAGGTTTTGCTTTTATAGTCATAACATGTTCAAAAGCATTTGCATCAAATGGGAGATATAATTTCTCTTTGTAATTGAAATTTAAATCCCAGCATAAACATGGCGCTTAGAAAACTATTTTATGAGCCTTTCTTTTTTGCAACAAAGATGTTGTATGGAAAGAAGGTTACACAGCTGGAGATTGTTTAGAGACAATTAAGACTTATTGGCTTTTCAGCTGGGATACAAGCAGAGCTCTGAGACTCTTGCCATCTTGGAATTGTTACCTGGGTGAAGTCCCTTTACAACTTTAAGCTTTTTAGTATTCTTAAAAAATTATTTAGCATCAGAGACTTAAGAGGATGATCTATCAGAGTTTAAGTCCGTGATAAATGCAGAGTATACATTTGTCTTTAACGTGATTTACACAGGGTGAACCTGAGACCATCTTTTCAAGACAATGGCTTCTTTAGGAAAATAATGAAGAATGGTGTTAGTTTTTAGCACTCTCTGCCTCCTATTTCTAGCCCCTCAAAAATGGTACCCTACTACTTTAGATTTTAACATCTACCTCCTTTCCTTCTCTACTCCAGACTAGGAAAGAGGCTGCCTGATACAACCACCCTGATAAGTAAGTACTTTAGTTTCATACCCAAAATATTGCTGATAGGGACAATGATTTAAAGGATGACTGTTACCAATGAGGACATTTCAGAATTCATTAATAAAATATTTTTAACTGAAGGGATCTTTCCTGTGGCTCATAGATCAGATCACATAGGGGATACTTACTTTATGAATAAATTTGTATATGTTTTCACAGTACCCCAGAAGATATAATCTTTTATAATAAACACTTTCATTAGGCAACTGGCTTGATCACCTTTTACCCAAAGTGACCATAACATTTAGGTGTAAGTAGATAATCTGAAGAGATCAATATTTTGAATTCCTTCATTAATGAACTAGTAAGCAATTTGACTTGAATTATTTTCATTAGTATGTAGATATTGTACAGGTAAGGATGAATTTATGTTACAGAAGTTTGATTTCTAACCTGAGATTTTTACCCTTATTTGACTGAAATCTCTCTACATTTTAATGTGACAAAATTTATTTCTTGATACACAGTTAAAGGCAGGCTGAATACTAAATTAATTTAATTTGTCTTATTACATTAGTACTTCATGTCTATTAACTTTGGGGGGAACATATTGAACTTGTCTTTGATTTTTCTGTTTCACGCAGGGAAGAGAAATGGTGTCATAAATGCTTCCATCTTTGTACTTTGCTTCTGCTTGACATGGTTTTGTTCTCTTTGACAGACATTCAGTGGTAAAAAGTAGTGTAATTATTAATTTCCCACTTGACATTGTGAACATTTCAATGCTAAGTTAGCAGGTAAAAATGTCACAATCCATTTCTATTATACCTACCCACAGAACTTCAAAGGGCTCCTAGCAATTGGTTCTTGAGTAGGAAAGAAGACTGTGACATGCAGATACCAAGTGAAATTAACTTTGTTAACACTACTTGACCTTTCTGTAAAATACTCGATTTTGTCAGATATTTTCCTTCATAATGATAGTTTGAAAAAAAGTTAACATTCATCGTCTTCTATTGCTTATGTTAACTGGAAAGAAATTATTTTAGCAACAGACCTGCATTAGTCTCTCACATATTGAACATATGCTACTCCTTGGGGCTATAATAACCACTAAGCTGTAGTGGGTACTGGGAAATACCAACCTGCTTTACTGAAGTGATATATGATAAGAGACAGTTGCTTCTTACAAAGGCACTACTGACTAATTGGCCTCAGAAAGTTATGAATCAGTCACATTGAGTGTTACTGCAGTGATGAAGACCAATGGGCACAAAGGCATGGGGGAAAGAACATATCCTTTAGATCGCGGTGACCCTTATAGCTCAGCCCAATAGAAATGTAATGCTTGTTGCATTTAAAAAATTTCTAATGGCCACATAAAAAAATAGACACAGTGGGAATTAATTTCTATAATATATTTTGTTTATATCCAAAATATTATCATGCAGCACTAGCCCCATTTCCAGTGCTCAATAGCCTTATTTGGCTAGTGGTTACCATATTGGCCAGTTCAGCTTTAGGGACTCAATCTAAATGGGAATCTATGACTCAAATGGGAAGAAAATGGTTTATCCGAATCAGATTAATGTGATGGAAAGTGTTCAGATAACTATGGATCATTTCGAAGGTCATTTATGAATGATGGGGACTATTAATACTAAACTCACTCAGATTTAATTTCTTTATCCAAAAAATAGAAATAGTAGACTCTGTCTACCATAGCACCATGGGTAGGGAGGCATGTGAAAATATTTAGAAAAAATAACTGTAAAGAGCTAAGTAATAAAAGGTGCTTTTGGGGGGGCTAAAATTATTGGGGACAAAAAGTAATTCTTTGGGGAACCTTGACCGAGGACTCCATGCTGGGTCCTATACAATTCTTTGGCATGGGGTTACTTACCTCTGGCTCCTGGCTCACACAATTCTTCCTTTAAATGTCTAGATCAATTCCTATTCCCTGTTAGTACACTTATTTTAATTTTTGAAGTTTACTCTCTACTTGGTACAGGTGTTGAGCTGTGAGTGCTTTGTATACATCATGTCATTCAATCCTATAGACAGCTCTACAGATTTTGCCTCATTTTCTGAAGGAAGATGATTTACAGAGAGATTAAATAACTTGCCCATCATTCCATAGGTAGTAAGCTGCCATTTAAGTAAGGCCATCTGATTCCAGAGTCCAGTTAGTTGTGTACTAGACAGCACTGCTACCCATCTCAGACACTGATGTTGCATGCTCCTGAATGTATTATATATATATTATATTCTGTATATTATGACTTTTTGACATCTTAAAAAACAACCTCTCTGTTTGGGGAGAGACTGCCTCTTCTTAAGCTGACCAATTCTTAGAGATAGTGAGGCTTCAGCAGGAGCATGCCTTTGATATGCAAATTAATCAATCTAGAGCCTTCCCTCTTCTGTCTGGTCCACATACCCCAGGAAGCAATATTCCTCTGCCTTAATCATCCCAGAGCCAGGTAATAGGCAACTAGAGACCACCCCTGTAGCTTAGAGCCCACTGAAATCATTCAAACCAGCCAGTTTAACCTGACCTGCCATGTCTTTCCTGGAGAAACATCAATAAAAGCATGGTTTAAGCACTTCTCCTTGCCCTAGTATTGTGTCCCTGACCCAAACCTGGTGTGTCCCCTGTGACTCTGTGTGGCATGCGATGCCCCCCTCTCTAGGACCTGTGAGTGTAATAAACTTTGCTTTCTTGTGCCTCTCTTGTGTCCCCTCTTGTGGTTCTACTTGACTGACCATCACCCAAAAGAATACAGAGCAATGACAATAGCAGGCTGGGCATGAGAGTATTAAACTGATGATAAATTTTTGAATGAAAGTTTGTAGTTTTCCAGCTTGTAGGATAATTATAGGGGGGAAAAAGATAACCAAGAATGGCCAAAATGTAAAAGTGACTAGAGATTTGCACAAGTTTAATGAAGACAATCCTGGGGAGAAAGAAAGAAAATATTGTGACATTTGAATGGAGGGAGCTTTTCTAGGTTTTCCTTAGGTACTGGTAAAGAAAGTTATAATAGACAAAGTTCAGTTTTTAGAGCTGTAATGAAATTAGGTTGGTTCTTGAAATGTCTATGAGAAAAATCTAATTTGGAAAAAAATATGGATGTAAATGATAGATATGAATTTAACACAGAGTAGAGAGAAAAGCACAAAGCTTCTTATTCTAGTTTTTTCTAAATGATATCTGTAAAATAAGGGAAATTAGTAAACTAACAAGAATTTATTGAACACATAGTTTTTTTAGGGCATTATTGGGTATACAAGTATGACAGATATCATAGGCACACGCTATCTTATTGGGACATTAAAACACACTGCATGAAAAATCAGGTAATGCAAAGAGGAATAAGAAAGGTAGGATATGTTACTGGCTACATGAGGGGTGGGGATCACCGGGCTGGGAGTGCAAGGATAACACCTCCAGCAACAGTTGGGCAGATGAGGGCCAGGGAGAAGCTGTAGGATTTGGAGAGTAAACAAGGAAGAGAGAAAGTAGTTCAGATACTTAAGAAGGTAAGCAATTAACTTTTATATGTAATAATTGGAGCATGGTAGGGAGGTAGGAGAGATAACTGATCTGTGTGTTCACGTATACCTTCATAACTCAGATGATTCTCAAATGCCTTCAAAATACCGAAGAGTGAGACCATTGGCCAGACAATAGAAATCATTGTGATGAAACTTTGATTTATTCTGATTTACTAATTCTTCCATAAAAAAAGAGTATATCTTAGTTACATTCAAGTGTAGCCTAATTATAAGGATAGAGCTGGATGGCCGGGAAGTTCAAGATATATCAGAATTTTTGAAAACATGTCCTCTGCGGGGTTGTAAAGGGAATGCAGAGGTCTTCTGGGGTTATGCTGGGGCACGAGAAAGCCTTCCTGGGCTTGGAGCCTTACTAAGCTTGGCGATTGCACTGATTGAGCGGAGGTAATCTCCATTACCGTCCTAGACAGGCACTCTTCCAATCACTGTTTTCTGGTTTCTTCCCCATTAATATGTTAGTTTTAGTGCATATACTTGTCACAAATTGAAGGCTCAATAAAATACAAGAAATGATTGAGATTGCAGATTGCAGATAGGCAAACTTTATTTCACAAGCCCAAGGGGATAATTTACTTTCCATCTCCTCCCTCTCTCTTAAAATAGAGAACCTCCAACAAATGGTATATAAAGGAAAACAGAGCAAACAAAAGAGGGAAACTTTGCAATTTATTAACTCAAGCATGAAAATACAGAAAATAAGCAGGGCTCAACTTACTTGGAAAAATAAGTCTGAACCTATTGCATTAAAACATGGTGTTGCACTAATCTAATGAGTTTTCAGGCAAATGAGGCATGAAGCATTGCCAAAATATAAAGTCAGTAAAATTTCCAAATTACTCTTTAATGCCCATTATATGTTTTATCTTACTGGGAGCTGGTAAAGAATAGATTATTCCTAAATCTGCATTACTAGGAAAAATAAGTAAAATTATTTTACAAAAAATTATTTTTATTTTGATAAGTTAATAATGGTAGATTGAAAGCAACTGAAATCCCAGCAAAAGATGCACATATATCTAATTCATAAGAAAGCGTTAACAAAACAATATATTTTTACTTTAGTCATTCATTCCCTAGGAATTCAAGAGAATGCTGAAGGAGATGAAACATGATAGTATATGAGCAATTTTAGGCTAGCATAATTATATTTTGAAAAAGAATTATTTACCAGATATATTTATAGGATTTATTTAGAAAATAGTAAAGATAGCATCTTTACTCTAGAGTTTATCCTAGAATTATTTCATTACTTTCTGGATGTGGTTGAATACAGCATTTCCTATATATGAATAAAGCTGAGTGGGATTAGCAAAAAGCTTTGGGTTATGTTTTTAGTGGTGAAAAACAGAAATGATGTATTCTAGGAATGTTGATTATATTGTAGTGCTGTCAAGTTATTAAAATATTGCCAAATTATGTACAGTTTAGTAAAGAATGGCAGCTCATGAATTTTTAAAATGCTTATTTATATGATTGTTTGAATCTATTTATCTACCATTTATAATTATTTCTAATGATTAGTACTAATGGCTGTTATGTGACAACCCCTTTTTCAGAGGAAAATTAATCTTTCAGCCTTCAGGTTATTAAAACCAACTTGTCATTTGAAGGCATCTCAAGTGCCTTCTAGTTGATTTAATTTTGTATTTATTCTGCTTAGGTGAGGCAGGACTATCTGACAATTTTTATCTCTACTAGCTATCATCCAGTGTGTATTGACAGTTCATTTAGTTTCAAATGATTCTAAACGATTCTCCACACTTGAGTAGATGTGCTTATCTGTGAATGAGCAGGTTTCTTGTGCACACTTGTTTTGGTCACCTTGTGCTGATTTAAATGCCCTTGGTGCTCTAGAATCATATTATAGTGGGAGGACATGAGAAAAAAGGGAGCTGGCCCAGAAAGAATCAGAGAATGTCTCTTTTCTCTGACTCTTTACTAGAACTGAATTTCTTGTTCTACAGAAATGATGAGTTGCTTGTTTGTTCTTCATTCTACCATACAGTGGGTGGCCCCATTGGAAACTCTGTGGCCATCCACATTCTCCCTCACTGCCTCCTATGCCAGGCCAGGCAGCACTCATCTGATCTTCTGTATTCAAGCCTTTGCCTTCGTCTTTACTACTGAATTTGGGACTCCCGTCCTCCCTGACCTGCATTCTGTGGCTCTGTACCTTGCTCTTTTGTAAAATAGAGCTAGTTGGTACTTCCTCTTATGAGCTGTATTGTTTCCTGCTTCTTTTCCGGAGGTGAAGCTAACACCACTGCAGCTCATGTATTCCATCTGCCCCCTTGGGCTTTAAGAAATCTAGTGAAAATTGGAGATAAAATTTTCAACTGATCGCTAAATTACCATACCATTAGCAGACCAAAAAATGTACTTGAATAGAAAAGAAATTTGTCTGAACCTCTTTAAGACCTGCCTATGACTTTGTAGTACTGGAACACAATTTAATTTGCCATTGAGTCTCCATGATGAAAGAATGGATAAAACTCCCTAAAATCTTCAGTGCATGTCTAGTGTGCTTCCCTTATTGGTTCTAGATGCTAAATGGTGTGAAGGGCAAACTGCTTTGGGGTTGTGTGGGAAGAACAAAACAAGTCTTTCCCTGTGCAAAGAAGTTTGTTTGTTTAATCGTTATACAAATTTAAGCAGATTTATTTACTGATACTATTCTTATGTGTTAATGAGTGTTGTGAATCTCCAAGAGGAAGGCTTCATTACGCAGGGTTTCCTGAGCCAGAGTGAGCGTACATATCTATTTTCAGAACACAAGCTGTGAAAGGCTGCTCTACCGCAGGGCCTGTGGAGGAGTTCATAATTCTGTCGACTGCGTGGTCACATTTAAGCCCCGCCCTCCTGAAATGTTGAAGAGCCAAATAATAAACGCAAGATCAAATATCCATGAGAGTATAATCAATACCAGATACATTACTCTACTTATCAAAGTTTCTCTGCTATAATTCAGACTTTTCTCTTCTGCTCATATAAAGGCCTCTCCCAAATTAATGATGCCATAAATCATTAGAGGAAAGCACACTCTACCTGGATTGTTATAAAGTGACACATTTTCCCAGTAATTTGGGGAGAGGGAGAGACTGGGGGCCTTTATTAGACATTTTATCAGTTATGCCTTGCCTTTGCAAATGTTGTTCCTCTGTCTGTAATGTTATAAATAATGTTTTCACATTGGCAGTGACTCAATGTAAAAAAACCTGGGGAAAAAAGGAAGGGGAGTTATTGGCTCACATAAATTGAGCAAAGCAGAGAAGGGCAGGAATATAGTGGAACCAGGCCTTGGATAGAGCAAGGACTTTCCCCAGCTGCCTCTCATCTCTTTTGTCTAGTTTTGGCTACATTCATTTTTCTGCACTCCATTTTTTCCCACGTGGCATTGAACATGGGCTGCCAACAACTTATTGCCTGACATTTTCCTTGCGTTAGCAGCAGAGAGCTATAGACTCTATTCTTTTCCTTCTAATTTAGAAAATCATGAAGTTAGGTGATGATTGGCCCATCTTGGATCACTTGCCACCTGGACCAATCACTATGGCCCCAAGAGTAGGGCTATTTAAGAACATGGCAGTTCCCTGTCAGAGCATTCCATGAGAGAGTGAGGGAGGGTACGGTTCTCATCAGAAGGAGGGAGGTGAACAATACCTGGAATAATAAATGTCTCCCTCAAATATCCCCCCTCCTTTATTGTATAACTCTGTCTCATTCTCCAGATCTCACTTCTGGGGCATTAAAAGCTCTCCCCAGGCTGTCTGCCCCCAAAGTACAAGCATTCTGAGAGCATGGGAGGGTTCAGTGAGTAAAGGCGAAAGAAAATACCTGGCAAAGATGAGCGGAGCAAACTATGTTTATTTACTTCACTCCCATACTTGAGGCCACTTACGTTTCGGGAACCTCTTCTGTGTGTGCAAAACAGGAGCATCTGCCCTTTGCCGCTTGCAAGGAAATCCGTTTACCAGTGTGATTTGTGTCTCTCTGGGGTGATATCTTAAATCTCTTCCAGTCCAGTGATTCTGATAATTGTCTTTGTTCTTGATGTCTCAGCACTTGTGACATTTAAGCTCGTTTCCAAATTAGTTTCTTCTCTCCCTTCTCTTCTGGAAGAATGAAGAGAAGGGGGAGGAGAGATGAAGCCTCCTTACCTTTTCTTCTATTGAACATTGCCAATCGTGGATCTCTTGTAATTTTATGGAAATTCCAAGCATTATGATTCCGCCACCACTAAAACTTTGTTAACCTCACTTGCTGTCTATCGGTGGATAAGACATGTATAATTATAAAGATTAACGAATGGAGTTATGAATTCATTTGATAAGGTTTTATTTGATAAATTAATACAAATATATGACATTTCAAACATTTTATATTTACTAATGCCTATAACATGATGATATCAGTGAATATATGTCATAAAATTTCAGAGTATTAGAACTATGTGGAAATTTATAAATCATCTGAATTTCTTAAAGTATTTCTTAAAGATGGAAAAAAAAAAAAATAGATGCCCAGACTAGTGATATATAAGAGTTAGGTGAAGAAGTAGGCATTTTAGCTCTCTACGGGCCAGGGATTTTTCTAGTTTATATTGACGTTTCTTACATCTTAAATCAAGTGGGTAATTAGAAAACTTACATTTCACTAATTTATTTAGATTAATCAGTGTGGAGAAGCATAGATCAGTGGCTACCAAACTTATGGTAGTAAATGTAGAAATAGTGTTAAAAGAAGAGTTAGCCGCAGGGTTTTCTCTCTTGAAATTACTTGATTACAAAAACAGTTTTAAGTCCTTATTTTCTTCCCAGCCTTGCTCTCCTCTTGCTTCCAGTCATCCCTCTCATGTAATGACCATTTTAGGAGGTCAGTGTGCATCTTGGTGTCCGGTTGCCTAAAATTAAACATATTTCCTCAAGAAATTACTTTTGTTTTCAAGAAGAATATTGTTTAATTTAAGAACAAATAAACTCACATAGCAAGATTTGTCAATAATGGATGAAAATCACAGAAGCTTGGCATGCAGACTTCTCTCATTATTCATTTCAAAGCTGTAATGGATTTTTAGAGGAACAGAGCTTATATTCACCTACATTTTTGTAGATGCTTTTATAGATTATTAAGCACTTTCATAGATATATAATCTTATTTGATTAGGGTTGTCAGATTTAGGAAAAAAATAGAATGCCCAGCTAAATTTGAATTCTAGATACACAACATTTTTTTTTTTTTTGGTGTAAATATGTTCCAAGGATTCATAAGACATACTTATACTAAAAATTATTTCTTATTTATCTGGAATTTAAATGTAACTAGATGTCTTGTATTTTATTTGGCAACTCTATATTTGATCTTCTGATAATTATGTTAGTTTGGTAAAACAGTGTCTCTATTATACAGATGGGAACCTTAAATCTGAGTGGCCTACTATGTGTCAGATACTGAGCTATTCTTGAGCATGACATAATGTGTAATCCATAGAGCCTACCTTTAAGGATACTACCGTCCACTCATCACTGTGATATATATAAGAAATGAAGAGGATACTAACTACTATAGAGGGGTACCTAACCCAACACTGGCAAATTAGAAGGTTTCCTTAGGTGGGAACATCCTTGTTGAATCCTAAATGCAGAGTAAGAATTAGGTCCACATGAGGTTTAGTAAGGAAGAAATAAAGAGGAGCAAAGTGATTCTGTTATCACTTAAAGAATTGTGCATTGTTTAGTATAACTGGTGGGAAGATATACTCTGAGTTGGGGAGTGGTGACAGGTGAGGATAGAGAGATAAGCAAGTGTCGGCTCATGAACTGATGTGCATAATACAATTTGTTCTTTTTTTTTGGAGCAGCAGTTATCCTTCAAGGTGAAATGAAATGATCTGATTTGAGTTTTAGTATGATCACCATGTTGTAGTTAGCAGAATGGATTAGAGGGCACACGACTTAAGGAAAATCATTTATTATTCAATAAATTTTTATTGTGTGCTCATTCTGAACTAGGCACAAATTGGGAGAGCTGCAGTAATTTAGGTGAAAAATGAAGGTGTTGAGAGTGAGGATAATGGTCATTAGGATGGAGAGATATTAAGGAGGGGAATCAACAGAAATTGATTATCAATAGGATTTGATGTGTGAGGAGGAGAAATAAGTGAAGTCTCTGGAAGCTAGATGAATGACATCATTTGTTGATCCAGGAAAGGATGTTACATGAGAGGAGAAAAAAATACTTCTCCATTTTGGACGTATTCAGTTTGATATATTTGTAGGGCTTTCCAAGGGGAGATGTTAGGTGGGGCAACTTACTTAAACATCAAACCCAGAGGAGAGATCTAGGCTAAAGGTTCTCCATGATTTATGAATGAAGAGCTTATCAGAGCTGCTTGTTGAAATTACAGGTGAGAATGAGATCACCCAGGGAGTGTACGGTGTCAAAAGAGTGGTTGCCAGACAGAATCCCCAGGGAAAAATCAATATTTAAGAAGCAAAATGGGCAGAGGAAGCTAACAATGTAGCAGCAGCTGCAAAGGAAACTAAATGAGAATGTCTGAGACAATAGAGAAAAACCAAGGGATAAGGCTCTTTCAAAGATGTAGAGGTCCAACTTGTCAGAAATCGAGATGAGAAATGAAAAAGGAAAGTGTTCCATCTTTAGCTGTACAGTGAGGGTTGCTGATAATCTTGATTTGAGGACCAGCTTAGTAAATGGGGTAAACTGCACCATGGATGAGACCCACTTTTAAATAGAGTTTGAGGAGTTTAGAAACATCAGAATAGGCCACAATACTTGCCTAACTCTGTTCCTTGGAGCATTAATATAGTGAGAAGATTCCTTAAAAAAATCTGGAACAAAATAAATTTTAGAAATATTACATATTATGTTAGCATATTTAATATTCTGAGAAGGTCTGAAGCAATGAAATCTAACTTTCCTTATCTTATTGTTTCTTATATATATTATTTTTTCATGTAATAACAGTGTCATGGAATAGTTTAGGAAATTCTTGGCTAGCAGAAATGATGCAATGAATAGAAAAAAGTGAATAAGATTATTTTAAAGAATACATGAAATAGTGACACGGCCTTTTAGCTATAGTTGTTTTGACAAGGGCACATTTTGATAATTCTACAAATTAACTAATAAAATGACTCACCTACCCCCAATGGGAAAACTTAAAAAAATAAAGTGTTATTTTTAACCACAAATGATTTAAGCAATAGTATGAGTTACATAAAAAGAAAATAAATGTAATCCTACTGCTCAGATATAACCATTTTAACACATTTCACATATGTATGTTTAAAAAAATAAAAATGAGAACACGTCACTCATATTGTTTGCTGATCTAGATTCTCCCCCTCCCCTATTAACTATAACTCTATGTGCCAGGAGACTCTTAGGGATCCCCGAATTGCATATTGGGGAGCTTCCTGATAATAAGTTAAATGGCCATTTCTCCTTATTCTTGAAATGTTTAATTGATAAACCAATTCACTTGTTTCTAGAGTTTGGGCTTTACTATTTTATCTTACTAGATAATTTATACATGTTAAATTAGGAAGAATTCAGAAGCATAAAATATTCTGCAAAATTCTAATATCTTTTGTCCTCTGTTCAGGAAAATTGTGCATGCTTGTTATTTTGTAACTTTTTTAGAGAATAGCAGTGACCTGGTTGTCCATGGAGTTTGGCCATGTATGAAACCCTGATGGTGACTAGAAGTGTGTTTCCCCTGCCAAATTTTTTGATAAAAAGTAAAGAATCTCCTCCTCCCACCCCAGAAGGAGTGAGAAACAAGCATGGAAATCAGTGGTCTGAATTTTTATCACACAGTCATATGTATATTTAAAAAACATTGAATTTGGCAAAGAAAAGGTCGACATTATCTAAAATACATGGGCACCTTCTAAGTCTCCACATAGAGATCAATACCATCATGTAAAAGGGTACCCATTTTAGAGAATCTTTTTTAGCTTATTTAATCCCTTGTTTTCGGACATTTAGGAAGTTACAATTGTTCTTTATTATATATAATAAACCTCTAAATCTTTTTACACAGCATACATCAAACATATACACTCAAATGCAAATGTACTCACACTGGTGATCTTTTCATAGGGTTCTCTTTTTTTCTTTCTTGGTGTGAGTTTCAGAAGCAGGAATGCTGGGTCAAGGGGAATATACACTTACAATTTTAAATTATACATAATGCCTGATAACTTTCCTGAAAGGCTGTACCAACCTAAACATCTGACAGCAGTGGGTGTTGTTAAGTGTTTTAATACTTGCCAATATAAACAAAGTCAAATTTGTTTAATCTTTTATTTCTTTTATTAATAATAAATTTGAACATCTCTTTGCTTATCATTGGACTATACTTTTAATTTACTTCTTTTGGAATTACTTGTACATATTCCTTGAGCATTTTTCTATTGCTGCATTTGCCTTTTTCATATTGATTTTAAAGCTCTTATTATATTAAAAATATCAATCCTCCGTTCATTGTATGTGTTACAAATGTTTTTACTAGTTTTCCATTTTCTTGTAATTTTGTTAATGATTATGTTTACTGTGGCAGTCAAACCTGGCCATCTTTCCTTTATGATTTTTGGCCTTGACACTTTGCTTTAAAAATATTTTGACATTCTCAGTTTATAGTTACAGAAATATTTGCCCAAATTTCCTTATATTATTTTTGTTTTTCATGTTTTGACCATCAAATATTGTACAGAACAAACACTGTCAGCTCATCCTTCAGCTTTATCCAACTCTCAGCTTCATCAGGTGTAGCAAAGTTGGCAGATGGGATAGAGTTTGGAGGAGTCAGTACTACTTAACACTTCATTAAAATTAAAAAAAAAAAACAACAATGTTTTTACATCTCTTGGTTATCTATTTTGGGGCAGCCAAGTGAAAATATCCATGTTTAAAAATGGATAGGTCAATTGGAAGGTCAGTTCAATCGCCCAAATGTATTCAGGATGGATGGGAGAATAACTTTTTCCTAAGGGAATTTTTATGATTTCTGTGATCAAGTTTATGAAATAATAGGTGTATTCTTTTCCCCCCTACATTTAAACCTCTCAATTGACATTCAGGTTTCTTGAAGACCCACAACAATATTTTCATTGCTATACTGGAGAGGACCGGAAATACACATTCCGTATGCCAGGAAACCTCTGCTGGATACATGGAAAGAATTAGCTCATAAATATGATGACAATAGTAGACATCTGTTGTTTTGGCTTACTCACCCTTTTTTCCTCCCTCAGTGCCAGCATGCCAATTTTCTTTAAATATCCTCTTCTCAACTCCATGTAGTCCTTTGGGAGTTCTATGTCTTAAGGTACTCTCTTCTCTGCCTCAGGGGTAGCTTTATGACCAGAATGGCCAATTAGATCACCTGTTCCTCTCCTTTGGTTTTAGTGGTTTGTTCAGTGATAGTCATGTGCTCCAAATTAAGTTTAATTTTTCCCTAAGATGTGATATGTCAGCCTGTGGGTTGGGAGTGGGTGTGGAAAGGAGGGTCACATTTTCTTTTGGGTGATAAGCTGTATTGAAAATACAAGTTGGAGCTTATTGAAGTCATGTTCTTTGCCTCTTCTGTAAAAAGAAACTTGAGGTCAACGTGGAGAGAAGCAGATGAGGTGGAGGATTGGAGACCCGAATCTAGCTAAGCCTGAAATCAGTGCTAAACCAATTCTTAGATATTTACCTAATAAATTAGCTCTTCTTTTTTAAAAGCTAGGTTGAATCGTTACTGATTTTTGTTTGTCACTTGCAACTGAAAGATTGATTAATACCTTAATAAAGTTACAGCCTTCCAAATGCTGAAGATTATTATTGTTGAGTGATCATTGATGGCTAGAATTTATATTTATATAGAATTTATGGCTTTAAAACAATGAGACAGTACTCTGGTTTCCTAATAAAAGGGACTGAGAATTATTTTCAGATTCGGTTCTGACTAGTTGCATAACTCTCTTCTGAAAATTGCTACATTATTAAAGAATGATATTGAAATGATGCTAAGAAGACTCTGGTAAGTCACTAAACTACTCTCCCACAGTCTCCTTAAATGAACAGTAGCAATTTAAGATGTACACTATCAAGCACGGGTGTTGTGATAGGGATTGATTAAATGATTTCAATGGCTGGAATTTCCTAGAGAATGTGGCCTTGTAATAAATAGGTGGTGTCATTGCCCTGAGTTTAAGCAGTATATTTAGAGGTAGGTTTGTAGTGCTGGATTACCAAGATTGACTTAGAATTAAAGCACAGTATCTAGGGCACAGAAACCACAGAGGTGTTACTCTTTATTTCATTGCTGATTCTAAATACCAGATATTTTGTAATATTCAAACAGTAGGCTTTTAAAATCTAAGTAGCATGTGTGATACACTTTAAGATATTAAATGTGGCTTTCAGAAGGAAAATTCCTTCAATCCTACCTTTTTACATGGTATATTTTATACTTTAAAATAAGGCACAAAAAATTTAGGTAATTGAACAGCTTGGAAGACAAATCTTTCCTCCTTCCTTACCCCATCCTCTTCCTTCCTCCCTTTTTCCCTCCTCCCTTCTCTTCCTCTCTTTCTTGCTTTCTTCCTTCTTTTTTTACCTTTTTATGTTTTAAGAAAGCGGTAACAATTTGGCTGTGATGCTGCTTCCGTAGCTATTTTCAGCTGCAATGGGTGTTTTATTCTGGTTTTCATTGTTGCTTTATTGTCCTGATAAACCCATTTCCTTTTCTCATAAGATATCTACTATCATAGCACATCAGTTCAGAAATGTAGACTAGTGAAGAAGAGTGAGGATGAGTTTATGATACCTGCTTTGTATTTTCCCAGGTCTTTTAACTAAATAACTGAATGGTTTCAGTAATAGTTCTCAGAAACTTCATATTCAACTTGGCAATGACATATCAGAAATAGAAGTGAAAGGGGGAGTGATGAGGGGTTTAAGACAAAAATTTGTATGGGCGTGGTATAATTTTTCTTAAAAAGTATTTATTGAGGTATAAAATAAAAAATAATTGATTCATTAATTTTCACATAGCTATATACTCATGTAGCCATCTCCCAGATCAACTTACAGACTATTTTCAGCGTTTCTGATGTTTTTCCCTTCCAAGCCGATACCCCAGTAATGTTATGATAGTCATTATTTTGACCTTTGTTGTCATCACAGAATTGTGTTTGCTATTCTTGAACTTTTATAAATGGAATTGGGTAGTATAAATATTTTTTTTGTTTGTTAAGCTACTTATACTTAATATTTTATCTGTGAGATTCATCATTTTTATTAAGTGTAGCTATATTTTTTCTTTATAAGAATATAGAACAATTTGCTTCAGTTGTAAAAAAATAACACAGTTAGGCAAATCTATAGAGAAAGTAGATAAATCGTTGCTTAGAACTGAGAGTGAGAACAGGGAATAATTATAAAGGAATATGAGAGTCTTATTGGATTAATAAAAATTTTCTAAACTAGACTATGATAGTTATACAACTTTGTAAATTTACTAAAAATCATTTAAAGTTGGGCAAATGTTTGGTATGTAAATTATGTCTCACTAACATTGTTAAAAAATACCATAATTTATTTATCCGTTATATAGTTAATGGACACATGTATTGGTTCCAGTTTTGCACTATTATGAGTAAAAGTCCAATAAACATTCTTAAATGTGTCTTTTGGTGAACATATGAACTCATTCAGGTTGGAGGGGAATTGTTTAAGTCATAGACCACATAATTTTCATGTTTATTACTTTTTATATTACTTATTGTAATGAAGTATTTATTTATTGCTAAAAGCTTTACATTTTACTATATTATTAATCTTTAAAAAATAAAGGGACCCAGGATGATCATACTTACCACCCATAACTCACAAATGATAGCACCCTATCATTTGCTTTAGATATTTCCTTTTCCCTTTAAAAGAAATAAAACTTTATAGACAAAATTTACATTTTTTCTAATCTTCCACAGCCTTATTGCCTTCTCTTCCTCTCCAGGAACTTCCGCTGTCATGAAATGGGTATATATCCTTCTCGTTTACGCTTCAGTCTTTGGTACTTAACAGAATATATATATATATATACATTTATAATCAGTGTTATGAATGGAATGGTTATGTAATGAAATATAAGTCTTGTTCACGGGTATCTGGCATATAGTAAGTATTCATTAAATAGTGAAAAAATGTATTTAAAATAACATTTCATTTTTACATGGCAAGAAGAATGCATACTCAATGCAGAAAAGTTGTTAAACATAAACAAGAAGGGAAACGAAAACTATAATTCCTTATCTTACCATTTGAATACAACCTTTATTAATATTTTGTCAATTTTTCTTATAATTTTTTACATATACATGTATGTATATGTATTTTTATAAGTGGTATATGGAATATACTTCTTTATTCCCTATATTAAAAATAATGATATACGATTTAATATTTACCTTTTGTTTCATCTTTGTCAGAAAATTCTACTAAGTGCTTTGTATACACTGTGTAATTAAAACATATTATGACTACATTTATCTACAATCTGATTTGAGGTGACTACATGGTATTCTTTTGTATGGATTTATCATAATTTACTCTAATAATTCTCCATTCTTGAACATTAGTTTGTTTCCCAATTTTTACCTTTCTAAGTAATAAATCAAATACATTATATATTTATGAGTTATATATAAAAATTCCTTATGTATATGGTGTATTACCTCATATATATGAAATATATATTTCTAATATATAACTGATTCTTTCCTTAGGAAAAAGCCCTAAAACTAGAACTATAGGGCCAAGGAATAGATACATTTTAGTTTTGTGATTTGTTTTGCCAAAATAAACTTCGAAGAACTTTACATTTAGACTCTTACCAGTAGAATAGTAGTTCAGCTTGAGACAAAAAGTAGGCTTTGTCTCAATATAGGAAATGACATTTTCATAAAATAGCTGTCCTGGAGATAGTCAGGCAGATGTTGAATAAACATCTGCCAAGGATGCTGGAAAGGAGACTCATATTGGGAGGCAGGTGGTTTAGGTAAATTTTAATGGCTTTTTCAACTCTAATTTGTAAAGATACTATTTCCTATTCCTCATTCCTCACTGCTTAATCTCTTAAGACAACATATTAATAAAGAGTTGTTGATCTTAATGCCAAAATTACTTTCTGGTTTCTATTTACAGTTCTCATTAGGTTTAATGTTTGCATTTCCAAGTAAGTAAAATGACATCTCTTCATTATTTTGTTTATGACTATATTATTTCTAAAAGGGGCATCAGCACTGCATAAGAAGGGTCCCATGGGATGGATTCTTCTAAAAATTAAATTTTACTACCTTGATATAACTATTCTTAATTTTTCTTTTGGGCAAGTATTTTTATCATATTTGTTTGTGCTCGGAAATGGAATCTATGGAGTTAATACTTGACCCCTGTGAGATTCAAATCTCCCTGAGCAAGTTTTCTCAAATGTCCATAATAAGAATACAAATCTCGATAATAAAAATTAGAAAAATAATGTACTTAAATAAACTTGGTAAGTGTATGTTTACTGCGATTTTACACTAAAGTCTTCCAAGTCCAGCATGGTTACTTGTCTTTTAGGTTAATATAAGATAAAGTGTTTAATCAAAAGATTGACTATTTCATAATTAAATCGCCACTGAACACAGTGGTAGCGAGGTTCATTTTGTGAAAATTATCGACATGGATATTGTGCTGTAATATCACGCATATATAAAAAGTGCAACAACATAAGTTCTTTGTCTTTGAACACTGTACAATCAATATTCTATTACCACAATGCTGGTTTTGCTGCAATGTAGCTAAATTAGTGTGTCAGGAATAGAAATGCTTGAACCAGATATTCAGGTAACAAGGATGATACAAGAATTCTAATTATTTTCTCACCGATTATGCATTTATCTTTTTTCCAGTGTTGTTTAAGAAATACATCTCAATTTAAAAGTCATTCCCTTATAAATATCTAAACGAATGTGTTAATTTATATTATTGTAAGTGAAATCATGTGACAAAAATCAGATTTTATTAACAGTAATGATGGTATTTGTACAGAGCCTTAGAGTTAATATCTAGTGGGTATTAATTCTCAACTTGGTAGAAAAGCATGGAAATGTAGAATACAGTATAGGTTATCTACATGATTTTTAACTGAAAAATCACTAGGAGAAAGGGAAAATATATATAAACTAATAACATATAATATACTACCTTCAAAAATTTATAGTTAATGGAAACACTTTGAATGTATTCTAAGCAGTGTTATAACATTTTAATATTTTTTATTAAAATATTATCCAAATTACTAACTATCTATGCCATATTTTATTGACCTCATTTTTGTATTCATTTTTAGTTATTAACATGAATTAATATAAGTATATATATTTCTGATAGTTTTTGTAGCATTTTCGAACATACTTTGCAATTTTGCCTAGGTGTTGCAACATTTAAAATTTTTATCTCGTTTCCTGATTGTAGAATAACCTTAGAAATTAAGATTTGTGTGTTGTATTTGTGCGTGTGTATGTGTTTCTGAAAAATAGGATTGAGGTGGGTTGAAAATAACAACTATGATATAAATAGTTGCCTGATTGCATGTTTTTTTTTTTCTTTTCATTATCAAACATTGAGGCTTTAGTGAGGCTGAACAATGGCAAATTGGTTTTATAAGTACCTAAAAGATAAATTATTAGAAGAATTTTTTTTGAATTGGATAATAGATATTTTATAGGTAGGACAACTATTTGAAGTTTCTTCATATAACATAGGCTATGCACACACGTAACATTTGTCTCAATAGATCTGCAGACTGTTCTCTGAGGACAATTTTGGGTGGTTCTGTGCAAAAATGGCTTGATGTTTTTCAGAAATTGCTTTTCTTTCAAGGTAGATATTCTAAGAGTTGTGCTTCTCCTTTTCATTTTGATGGTTGCAAAGAATAGAGATTTAAGTTGTCCTCACTAATGATGGTTTAGAGTTAAATTATGTGGGCATAGATGGTAGGGAAAATCCAACAGTCTGGCCTCAGGAAGTGCAAATAGGTCAGGTCCTGGAAGAGACCCTGGAGGCTTCAGCTACATAGTCAATGATATTTGCTTTAGTCTCGGCCTTTTACCCGAACTCAGCTGCTCTCCAAATGTCTGCTCTTCTCTTTACCACTTAATTTCCTAAACCCATGTTCTTTTATTTTCTCTCCCTCCTATTTCTGTATCTTCACAATATTGGTTTATCCTTGGAGGGCTTGCAGAAAGCAGCAGGCATCTCCGGAGCACTGAGGTGAATGTAGTTGTGGCTAAGAGGGTTTGTGGACCAAAGTAGAACAGACAATTGGGGCAAGAATAGAATGCCCAGAGGCAATAGCTAGATAATTGAAGAGTGGAAGTGACTGTGGTACCAAGACTTGGCAAGACTTAGTAAAAATAGGGACTTGTGCACACCTGAGTTTTATGAGTAAAATTCAAAGCTGCTACATAGGCAAATTACATAAAATGGGAGTTCTCTGTCTGCCAAAGTTACTCATCTCAGAAAGGGTGGCTTACCATCCTGAGAAAGTATTACTATTCACTTAATCTCTGAGAATTCATGTGAATCTTGAATATTCTGCATGTAATATTATTTCAATGGCCATACTCATTTAATTTCAATTAGTAAATTAAATCGTCTGCTTAATAATAGTTCTTTGTATTCCACTTGAAAATCTAGAGCATGGACAGCTTTTCTTCTGGCAGCTTTCTAAAATATATTCTCTTATTTTCAGTTCCAAAGTTCAGAGAAAATCTCAATAAACTCTCTAATAGTCCTCTCACAATTAAATAAAGTGTATGCTTCCTGATTAATATAAAACTCTTTTTATATGATTGATTGGGGGAATAGATAACATAACCTTTAGGAATAAACTGCTTCTCAAAGATTAAGTTTAAAGCAACTTTTGGTTTCTTCTAAGAGTAAATAATTGTAAGAATTTTTACAAACATAAACAATGAGCCAATGGATAAATTAGAAGGTGAAAATGCCCTGTAATCAGGGAAGGGGAAGAGGAAGGGAAAATATTGGGCGAGAGAGATGGGTCACATGAATTACTTGGCAATATAAAACCGTGAATTTTCATTTTGACAGATTGTGTCAGTGAGTCTGTATTAACATGACTGCATCAAAATAGAAATGTCAAAATTCTCACATCAAGAGATGGCTGTGAGAAAGCAGGAGTACTCAGCCTTGCCTATTCTATGTGAGTCCATTGTTCAATCATGATTTTCCTTTAACAACCAGGTATCAGATGAATAAATAACCCCTTGAAACAGATTACATATATTTGAGAATATACGGTTCTGCTTTGTGACAAAAGACATCAAAATGCCTGGCACAATATATCAGTAGTTTTTCAAAAATTGTTTTCAAGAGTAATGTCAATACATCTCTCAAATTAACATTTTCATCTGTAAACTGTTTTGGGTGATCATGGTTACCAAGTCCGTGTGACTAGAGAAGAGAAGAAGGAGTGGAAGAAGTGGATAAAACATTTGCCGTTTATAAATACTTGAGTTTAAAAAGTACTGAATACCAGCCACTTGTGACTGCCTTAGACACCTAATATTTAATCCAACCTGAAAAAAATTGCTCCTACTTTCATTATCCATGAAGGGAGAAAAAGGACTAAAACTAATTATTAGCAAAACAGACTCTCCCATTCTAAGTAGCTTAAGGTTTATTATTTGAAATATTTAAAACTAGACTAGACAAAGTGCAAAATAATTCTCAGTATGAAATGAACCTGTATTAGTAGGGGGTGTATAAGAAGATCAAATAGGCAGGCCTTCCTCTCTTTACTGATCCTACTCTTGGGATCACTAAAGCTGTTCTGTTGTAAAATTAAATTAGTACTTTCGGGTATGAAAAAAGGTTGAGTTAGAGTTTTTCTTTATGATAAATTACTTTTGGGAATTTGCTCTGTGAGAAAGCTTAATTATTTTTTTCCATAAAAAATTCTCTCTAGCATTCTAGCTCCAGGGAGAGAACTTAAAAAAAGGAGGAAGATGTTGTGGGAGGTCATATAGAAGGTCTCCCTAAAAAGGGAATAGCTGAGCAAAAAACACCATTTCTCTCCCAGTTAAAAAGTAAAGATTTTCCTTTTACTCAAACAACGAGTAATAATTTGCCATGGTTAAAATCCTTCAGTGTATTAACTCATCACTGTACCCTCTCCTTCACAGGAATTCTATAGTTTGGTATCTTTTCTCATTCTTTAAGGACTTTGGGTGACAATAGTGAGGCAAGATGGTATTGAGGAGAAGGGATATCAGCTAATGTTTCAAAAATGTTCTTCTGGCCTATTTCTATAAAAGATATTTTATTTTATTCTACTTTCGAAACTGTATATAGTAGGTAAGCAATAAAGCCTGATTAGTGATTAATTCCAGTGACCTGGACATCCACAGGAGCTTGTGTAGATGGGTGATGTTGTGCCCAATGAAAAGAAGAAACTTGAGGAAAGAGGTCAATGACTTTGTGAAAGTATGACTTAATGGGTTTAAATTTTTTAAAAAAGTCTGTTTCATCTTTTTACTAAGAAGAACGATCAAATACAGTAAAGTGGTTGGGGTAAACAGGATGAACTCTCAAATAATTCTTCTCTCAAAAGATTCTATTACCTTAAGCATAACTGGAAAGTTAAGTTACATAATCCCCCAAGTTGCTAAAAAGTTTTTTTGTTTTGTTGTTATATGGAATGAATGAAGCATGTATGCATTTTAATGTGGCTGTAAGGAAATATGTATAATCTTTCTAGGAAGAAATTTATATTAATAAATAATTATTATGGTAGTGGAGTGCTTAACGTTTGCCAGGACTAGAAAACAGTAATATTTATTGAGTGCTCTCCATCTTCCAGGCCCTGTATTATTTTTTATGTATTAACCCATTTTTGTCTTGCAATAACCTTGCAAAGTAGGCACTGTTATATTTTCCATTATAGAGACAGAGAAACAAAAGTGTGGAGAGATTAAACTTAGTTCACACACCTAGTCCTTGGTAGAACCAGGATTCAAATCAGGTAGACTCAGGCTTTTAGCCACCATGCCTTATGCATATATATTATGTCATGTAGTCCTCCCAGGGCTGCTTCTCCTGCGATATTCCTGCTTTACAGATGAAGAAATAGAACATCAGAGAGTTTAAGTAATGTGCCCAAAACCATATGTCTTATAATTTTGGTGGATTCAAGATTCCATCCATGGTGTGGCAAACTTTAAAATCCATGCTTTTTACCATCATGTTATAATATCAAAAATAGTAAATGTTATACTCTTCTAACTCTATACTGAGGGAATTATGAAGGAATTTTGATATATTTGAATGCATGAAATATTTATAAAAAATTAAATTTTGAAAGTATACTAACCGATAATGGTTAAATAAATTATGTTCATGTATATGTGATGGAACAATTAAAATGTTTACAAAGAGTTTTTAATGATATGGAGAGTGTTCAAGGTTATAACGAAAAATTGGCAGAAAAACAGATGTAAAATTAAACAAGATATAAAATTAAATGGTATATCATTGCAAATATTTTTAAAAGTAAGCAGAGAAAAAGTAGTGGAAGGAAATACATCAAAATGTTCATGAAAAAATTTTAAATGGTTTGATTACAGGCAATATAAATTTTTTTTTCTGAATTTTCCACATCATTAGAAAATTTGACTTAAAAATGTGAAGGTCAATGTTCAATTTGCCTTTTAATATTTGCTCCAGTATAAGTTTTTCACAAAAATACAATTTGTTCTTTAGTACACATTAAAAAAATATTTACCATCGAAACATTCTTCCTAAGTGTAGTTAAATATAGCAAGTCGCTTAAATTTGCTTGTTACAGTATTTTTAGTAGTTAAATACAGTTCTTCACATGTGGATCTTCTTGTGGAAGCAAATTAAATTTGGTATGTGACCCCTGCACTTTGATAATATTTGATCTACAGCTGACCAAATAGCAAGTGTGGCCTCTTTTGTTTAGAGACAAAATGAGTTGAATTCTACCCTGTATTAATTCTACATATAAATTTGCTTCACCATGTATTAAAGATGATAAGCCTAGCTTCAAACTCTAGGGACTGGTACAAGCGAACAAGCAACTTCCAGATTCCTGTGTGAATTGGAAGCACTGCCAGCTTCTTGTCCTAGACCCCCAACTGAGTCACAGAGCCAAATTATAGGGAAACATCTTCAATTCCAAAATTCATTAAATTGACAATTTCTGGTTATATATTTATTTTATGATTTCGGGAGGGTCAACTTGCATTTGAGAGTTCAGCACAAATACAAGACTTGTTTAAAGAACAACACTGTAGGAAATAATATATTAAGAGCATTGGGCAGTTTGAGGTTGGAATCGGGCAGAAATGCTCTTATATGTACTTTTACAATGCAAAAACAAGTATAGAAGACATAATTTGTGTCCCGAATTAACCTGGGGTGGAATAAGCTAGAGGAATGCTATGTAAGAGAGCAGAGGAAATGACTGAGGAAAGGCAGGATTGAGACACACAGCTGAGAAAGTTTCAATGGCATTCTACCACCTGTATAATTATGACATTAAATTTCAGTAAATCTAAAACACATTACCTGAAATTAAAAAAATTTTGATTAGTTGTAGACTGTTTCCAGAAATGAACCATATAGCATCTGGGAAATTGCCTCTAGGAGTTTTAAACAAATCCTCTATTAGTCATGAGCAATAGACTAAGTTATAAAACCACATCTGGAGAATTACATTTCAAGACTCATCCTTTTCCCTTTAATTTCACCAGGCGCTATGCCAGGTGTTTAACATAAATCATCTCATTTGTTTTCTCTGACAACATACGGAGGTAAGTATCCTGAATCCCATTTTATAGATGAAGTAATGAAGCCTCAAACAGTTAAATAAGTTGCCCAGTGCTACTCAGCTCATTTCAGGATTTGATACTAGATCTGCTCAACTCCAAGACGCTTGTCCTAGAACTTCTAGCACTCACAGAGAAGCAGGGCATGGCATTTAAAGATGAACGAATAGGAAAATAGTGTGGCAAAGAACCCTGAGAAGGTAGTTATTGCGTGGCCAGGAAATAGAAGTCACGAGGTAGAGTTATGTAGTAGGTTCTATTTATAGTTGACATGACACAACAAAGAGATGAAAACATGTCATGAGTGTGTATGGAGGGTAAAGCTGTTTGGAAAAAATAAAATAAAAGAGTTTAGTAGATTGGGAAGGAGTCCAAATACTAAGAGTGAATAGGTAGATCTAGGAAAATTATAGACCTGATTGCTGGCCTGATATCCTCTGATGGATGTAGTTTCAAGTGCATGCAGGTTTAAAATACTTTAGCTGTGATTGCCTGTGGTTGGAAGTGAGTTTTTGGGAAGCAAAATGTATTTTCTTTCCTCTTGGGAGCCTTGTGCACTGCATCCACTAGCCTAAATTAAAGAAATTGCATGGCTGTGTGTGTTGATAAAATTACTATTTAAAGCAAACAGAGGACTTCAATTTTTCAGAAGAAGAGGGAATTGGAGATAGAAACTTGGTAAGCTGTGTGTGACATGCACAGAATTCTTGTTTGAAGTCCATGAAGGGAATAAGCTATGTAAAAACTTGTATTTTTTTTTTTTCTGGAGAGATATGAGATGTTAGTGCTTTTGTCTAAATGAACAGAAACAGGAATGTGATGAATTTACTAAATAATGTGGTAATTTCCATATTGTCCAGTTTCTAGAAAGGAAACATTTTACTAGGATGTACGTGATAAGATGATTCAGACAAATGATGTAGAAATGTAAGACAATGAGGAGCAAGGATGACTCTTGTTTGGAGCCTCAAAACTAGCTAGACAGAGACAAGAATGTTAGGAGGCTCTGAGTAGCACCAGTTATAAATAGGGAAGTCACTTAACTTGCTACCATTAAGATAGGAATGCTGAGATCCTAGGGCTGTTGATGAGATGATTGAGGCTGAATATACAGATTTCAGATGTAGCCTGGCATCGATCAGACCCCAGGAGAATGAATGCCTATGGAATGGAACCTGAAAGGTAATTTGTGACTGGCAGCTTATTACAGAAGGGCCAGACTAATGGATGTATATCAGTCAGAAACTATTCCAGATCCTTTAAGGGAAAGGCTAAATTATAGTAATAACAATTACTAAATTGACTATAGAATAAGTAGAAAACGGAAACACAAAGTTAAGATTTCAGGGATGACTTGGAACTCATGACACAGAGGTAAGTTATTAAGACAGCTACTTCCTCTCCTATGATCAGTAATGTTGCTATAATCAGGAAACAGTCATGGTCTATAATAGAGTACAATTTGGAAAATAACACAGAAAAACCATGACAATGCTTTTCCAGCAGAAACAAGAGAAGTCACGGAGGTACAGCCTCATTCTCAATTCCCCCTTTTAATTGTTATACAAGTTTTGGTGGAACTTAATCTTGTGTGGAACTCTAGCTGAATGGAGTTCAAGAAATCCATTCTGACTTCAGGGAAGTGTAGTGGAAGGAAGCTGGCTGGATCATGCACTTGTTTACCACACTCCACACAAGAAACGCTGTGTGTTTGGAGGGGCAGCATCTTGTTGTGGGCCAGATAATTACCAGAGATGATGTCCTTTGTTCCACCATTCTTTATGTTTTTTTTTTTTTAACATAAAACTTTCCATGTCCACATGGTCAAACAATGAAAAAATAACTAAATTTTGCTTTCCAATTTATGTCGTCAAATGATCATTCCCCCTCTTTGGAAATAAAGATTGTGATATTGATTACTTTGGAGGAGGACTATAGAAAGTGCAGGGCAAAGATTATATTTTTTCTTTAGGAAGATTAGCCCTCTGCCCCAAATGCTATATTTCTCCTGTCCGTATTGGAGCTGATTACCCAGAGAGAATGTATTCTGACCCAGTTCATGGAAACCAGAGCCACTAAGGGAAGGGTGCAAATAGTTTCTCATTTTGTGTAACTTTCATATCCTTTTTTTCATGAGAAGTTCTTACATACTAGAGCTCCAGGCTTTACACATATTATTCTCAGATGTGCAAAAAGAGGGTAGGTTATTTATTTTGTCTTCTAAGCTCTCACCCATAGGGAGGAATCTATGTACTTCCTTATACAATGGTATATTACGTTGATTGCTTTTTGGATATTGAAGCGACCATTGATCATGACATGTAATCCTTTTTTTATGTTTCTGGATTCAATTTGCTAGTATTTTATTGAGAGTTTTTTTCATCTAGATTCATAATGAATATCACTGTGTAGTTTTCTTTGCTTTTTGTCATGTTGGTGTCTTTGTCTGGCTTTGGTGTCAGTATAATACTGGCCTCATAGAATAAGTTGAGAAGTGTTCCCTCTTCTTCCATTTTTTGGAAGTAGACTATTAACTTTTAATACAATTACTGAAATGGTTAGGTTTAAGTCTACCATTTTATTATTTGTTCTCTATCTTTGTTTTCTGTTCCTCAGCTATTATCATCCCTCACATTTACTTTCCTGCTAGCTTTTGAATTACTTGAATATTATTTTAGTATTTGATTTACATTTGTCAACTTAATTTTTGGCTATGAATTTTTGTTTTGTTTTTCAGTGGTTGTTTTAAGGATTACGATATACATATTTAAACTTTCATAGTCTACTATAGTTAATACTGTATCACTTCATGTCAAGTGTAGAAAACTTGACACCATATAGCGCTCTTTAACTCTTATAGTCCTTTATGTTAAACATATCACATGTATAATATCTACATACATTGAAAACCTTAGCACAGTGTTATAATTTTTTTCAGCAGCAGACCTTAACAAGAAAAAAGTAATCGTTTTTATTTATCCAGACATTTGTCATTTTTGTTGTTCTTCCTTTATTTCTAAAGGTTAACATTTTCTGTGGTGTCATTTTCCTTCAATTTGAAGAATCTACTTTATCACTTTTTATAGAACATTTCTGCCACTGACAAATTTTATTTTATTTTTTTCACTGAGAATGTATTTTGCCTTCATTTTTGAAAGACATTTCTTTTTTCTGGATATAAAATGTAGATTGACAGTTTTTCAGCGATTTGAAGATGTTCCTTCTGGCCTTCATTATTTCTGATGCGAAATCCATGGTTATTCAAATCATTGTTCTAGTGTATGTTGTAGTTTTTTCTCTAGCAACTTTCAAGATTTTTCTTTATGTTTGGTCTTCATAAGTTAGGTTATGATAATTCCAGGCTTTATTTTTCTTGACGGGATCTCGTTTGAGGCAGTCAAGACATGAAGAGTCTGAGATTTTACCATGCCTGCAAGCTATCAGATTAGCCTGATATAGTTTCATGGATGCTGGCAGAAGACGTGATACTTCTGATTAAGAGACAAAAGGTTTTATTACTCATGCAACTGCACACTGCATGAACTTCAAATTCATGTTGATTGCATGTTGCCTCCCAAGTTCCATGGTGCAATATGGAGCAGCCTAGGAGAATGCTATACATCCAGTGGATTTGAATCACGGTTGAAGAAACTCCAGTCTTTTAAAGAGCACTGGAAACAAACCTGCCCAACTTTTGCCTGAAAAGAGACATCTTTATTACAAATCTGCCCTCTGCCTAAAAGGCAGACACTATCTCTCTCATCCATGATAATTTGCCATAGGAACATGTTTGAAGAGACAGAGTCTGAAACAAAAGCTGATACAAAATGTGTAGAACTGCCATAGAGAATTGTCTTCCAACAGAAACATGCTGAACTTCTTGATTTGTTAATATATGTCTTTTATCAGAATTTACCAAAGTTTTGGCTATTACTTCTTCAAATATTTGACTCTAATTTTTTCTCTTCTCTTTTTGAGACTCCAATCACATATGTGTTAGAACTTTTGGTAAGTTCTTCCTACAGGTCTCTGATTCTCTGTTAATTTTTTCTCTAGATCTTATTCATTTTATATGTAGACGTTTAATCCACTTTTACTCATTTGACCACTTTTACCCATTTCCCCAAACTCCTTCCTCCCCACCCCGGTAACCACTAACCTACTTCCTATTTCTTTGAATTTGTTTTTTTTTAGATTCCAAATATAAGTGAGATTATAGCATATTGTCTTTATCTGACTTATTTCACTTAGCATAACTCTCAAAGTCCATCGATGTTGTTACAAAGGGCAAAATTTTCTTTTTTTTAAGTCTTAGTAATATTTCATTATCTATCATCTATTATCTATCTATCTATCTATCTATCTATCTATCTATCTAACTATCTATCATCATCTATCTACTTATTCTACCTACTTATCTATTTACTACATATCATATTTTCTTATCCATTCATCTGTTGACAGACACCTAGGTTGTTTTTATGTCTTGACTATTATAAATAATGCTGTAATGAACATGGGGGGGTGCAGATCTCTTTGAGATGGTGATTTCTTTTCCTTCAGCTATGTACCCACAAATGGGATTATTGGATCATATGGTAGTTCTATTTTTAATTGTTCGAAGAACCTCTAACCTCTTTTTCATAGTGGCTACACCAATTTACAATCCCACTGACAGGGTTTCATTTTCTTCACATCCTTGCCAGTACTTTTTATCTCCTGTCTTTTTGGTAACAATCATTCTAAAAGTGAAGTGATAGCTGTGTTTTTTATTTGTATTTCTCTGATGATCAGTTGTGTACTTTTTCATGTACCTGTTGGCCATTAGACTATCTGTTTTGACAAAAAGTCTATTCAGGTCTTTTTCTCATTTTTAAATTAGATTATTTGTCTTTTTTTTTTTTTTGCTATTGAGTTATATGAGTTTGTTATGTATTTTGATTATTAACCCATTTTCAGATATATAATTTGCACGCATTTTCTCCACATTCTGTAGGTTGCTTTTCCACTTTGTTGATTATTTCTTTTTCTGTGTAGAAGTTTTCAGTTTGATAGCGTCTCACTTATTTTTGCCTTTGTTGATTGTGCTTTTCATGTCATATCCAAAAATTATTGCTAAGACCAATGTCAAGCAGCTTTTCTCCTATTTTTTTTTCTTTTTATTTCTTTTATTTTCCCTTTTGATTTCTTCTTGATTGATTGGATGTTCAGGAGTATTTTGTTTAATTTCCACATAATTGTGAATTTTCCAGATTTTCTTCTGTTATTGATTTCTAATTTTATATCATTATCTTTGGAAAAGATACTTAATGTAATTTCTCCTTGAATTTGTCGAGACTTGTTTTGTGGCCTAACATATGATTATCCTAGAAAATATTCTGTGTGTACTTGAGAAGAATGTGTATCCTGCTGGTGTTAGGTGGAATGTGTCATATATATTGGTTAGGTCTCTTTGGTCTATAGTGTTCAAATCAGCTGTTTACTTATTGATGTTCTGTCTGGATGATTTATCCACATTTGATGTTGTGGTATTAAAGTACTCAACTATTACTGTATTCATTTTATTTATTTCTTTTTGTTCTGTTAGTATTTGCTTTATATATTTACGTGCTCCAATGTTGAGTGCATACAAATTTATAATCATTATAGCTTCTTGATGAATTGACCCCTTTATAATTATATAATGACCTTCTTTATATTTTTACTATTTTTAGTTTAAAGTTTGTTTTGTCTGATATAAGTATAGCTACCCTTGCTTTTATTTTTTTACTCATTTGCTTGAAATATTTTTTTCTACTCCATCATTCTCAGCCTATGTATGTCCTTAAAACTAAAGTGGGTCTCTGAAGGCAGCATATCATTGAATCTTGGCTTTGGTTTTCATCTGTTCAGCTATTTTATGTCTTTTGATTGGAGAATTTAGCCCACTTACTTTTAAAGTAATTATTGATAGTTAAGGGCTTACTATTTTCATTTTAAAAATTGTTTTCTAACTGTTTTATAGATCTGTTAATTTTTAAAAATATTTTTTCTCTCTTTTCTTCATTGGATAATTTCTGTTGATTTATCTTCAAATTTGCAGAATTTTCCACTTTTATCTCCAATTTTCGAATGGACTCATCCAGCAAATTTTTTATTTTAGATGTTGATTTTTTTCAGTTAAAAATTTTCTATTTGGGTTTTTTTTAGCCTATATTCCTCTAAGAAGTTATATCTTTTTATTTATTTTAACTACGTTATTTTTAAATTTATAAATCATTGCTAAAATAGCTGTTTTAATATCTTTGCCTGATAATGCTAACACTTAGGTCATCTTGAGAATGGCGTCTGATTGTTATATCTTCCTTTAAGAACTGGTCAAATTTTCCTGGTTCTTGTCATGTTGAATAATTTTAGATTTTATTCTGAACAGTGAGAATGTTATGTTGTGTAGACACCAGGTCTGGTGATAACCCTCTGGAGAATGTTGGAGAACTTGAGTAGATTAAGACCAAATGTTCTGTGTTGTCTTTTTTTTTTTTTTTGGCCCTAGTTAATATATCAATTCAGTTCTCAAAGCATTTTTTATTCTAGTTTGAGTCTGTTCCACATATGAGCAGTTCAGAGGGTTTGTCTGAGAAATGAGCAGTGGTTCAAATCTCTGTTTACTTCTCAAAGTTTTTACTGTGCTGGTTTGGGTCTGTCCCACACATGCATACATGAGCGGTAAGCCCAAGACTTGCATAAATTCACAAATTTATGGAATCACCTTTTCTAGTTCTCATTGCTTTGGGATTTCCTTATACTCTCTAGCCTGTAGGATCTACTTTTTTTTTTTATTTCTCTGACCAGAAATATGGGGTTCCTCCACTGAATGTTTTGTGCTGCTGCCACTGCCAAGCCACTGTATGACTGCACTCATCCTTGGGAGCAAGGCTGCGACAAAACAAAAGGGAACCATCCCTCACTTTCTTTTCTATGTTTCAGCTCCTTTCTGCAATCTGCCTCATTTTGTTTACTTTTAAGAACCCTCAGGAGTTGTTTACAGAGCACTTAGGTAGTTGACAACAAAATTTTTAGCTGTAATTACCTAAAAACGGACTGCAGAGTAGTTTTCCTATGTTGATTCCAGAACCACCCAAACTCCTTAATTGTTTTAATGAGGATAATAATTTAAGGCATGTCCTGGGAAGGAAAATTTGGAGTCAGTTATAGAAAATCGTGATTATATGTGTTTTGCTTTTCTTCTCTTTTCTGATTTTTTTCTTTTACCTTATACTGGCCCCTTTTTCCCTAAGAAACACAATTCTTTCATGTTTACTCCTGGGTTTCTAGTGCCCACTATTAAAAACCTTACCCAGACCAGTTCTCATCTTTCTTAGTGTTTTCTCAACTCTGCTGAGAATCCCATTTTGAATTTAGTTATCAGGTGAAACACAGCTGATAAATTAATTCTCTTTAAGATACCATTGTTTGATAATGATTATCTATCTAGTCAGTATTCCACCACCACATTTTAAGTATCTTTTTGGAAGGAGACTTTGTATTAAATCTAAAGCCTCATGTCTAATGGCAGAATTTTAAGCTTCAGTATCAGGTACTTATAGAGATATATTCACAAAGAAGATCAAGTCAGTGGGAAAATTTTATCCAAATGTAAGGCCAATCATGGTTAGTTATTTATATGTGCAATTTTTATTATTTATATTTAATAAAGAAGTAACTGATATTTTAAAAAACGTTATTAGTAATAAAAATAAATGTAAATTTTGGTAATAGTTTATACTTTTTACTCTAATTTTTTTATTTAGCAATAAATAATAGAAAAATATCTCTAATCCAGAAAAAGCTAGAATTATCTTTTTGTTATTACTTTCATTGTGACCTTTAAGATTTCGTTAAAGACTTTTACTAAATGAAAGAAAAAATGGTAAATATAATGAGCTATGAAAAATAGATAAAAACTTAAATATAAGTAAAAATTTCTAAAATCTACGCAGATATATTTTTCTACCCTCACTCCTCAGGCCACCCACACCCACACCCACAGCCACATGAATGAAATTTCTAGAATGTAAATCTAACTTTATAGGTCTTAGAAGAAATGTATGAAAACATCAGCCAATAACATAGCATTTGGGCAATATAATCAGTAGTCCTTAAAATTTAACTTAGGCATCATCCTCTCTATATAGTTTTCCCTGACTCCTGACAAAAGAATCAAACACTTTACTCTGTATGTATCAGGAAAAACATTTTCATATTCTGTTCTAATTGCTTATTCAACTGACAGTCTCTTTTATTGGATTATGGGCTCTTTCAAATCAGAAACTCAGTCTTACTCAGTTTTTGCTTCTTCAGAGTCATAGTAAATTCTCATTTAGTGTCTGTTAAAAAGGGACATAAAAAGTAAGGAAAGAAAGAAAGAAAAAAAGAAAGAATGTAGCACCAGAATTTTTATGGTCTAGATGGGGCTGGGCATGGGACAGCCAAGTGTCAGACATTTAAGTGAGTGATAACAAAGTATAACTTGGAAAACCAGAGCCCCAGGTTCTTGTCACATGGGTAAGGAGAACCTAGTGCATTTGTATTTACTCTGGGTTAGGAGGTAAAGGGTCCAGCAAATCAATAAGAGAGACAAGGCAGGGAAGGAGAGAACTCACCATGGCATGGTGTGACCAACTAGGCTGAGGTTCACATGGTCAGAGCTCAGAGGTCAGTCAGGTACACATGACAGGAAACCGTAAACATGAAAGAATTCTGATTTCAGAGCATATTCTGACATAGTAGTTGAGGAAAAGAAGCAATGGCTATTGGCATCTTATTTCTGGCAATTTCTTTAAAAACAGTCATTATAATTTTATTTTATTCTTAGCTTTGGGCTATTCTGAGGACTCTAGGGACAGCCAGCTACTTAAAATAGCAAAACATTTATTATGTGCTTAGTGTATGCAGACAACTATGCAAGATGCTATGTACTGTGCTAAGAGAAATCTCATCAAAAATCTGTTTAGGCAAAAACAATATGATGTGTGTGTGTGTGTGTGTGTGTGTGTGTGACTTGAATTGGACTGAAATAATGTGTTTCAAGCTTGGTCTGGCAGAAATCCATGTTGTGAAAAGTCTTAAATAATATTGGGGGAAAATTCAACAAAGACTTGAAAATCAATTAAGGTTTAGAGGTTAAGGTAGGTGAAGTATTGTTCCCTTCTGCTTAATGCTCCTTTTCTTCTATCCGACAAGATACTGGGCTAGATTCCACAATTTGATAAATAGAAATTTATTAATCTCCTCTGAGAAACTAGTCATTCAATTAATTCAGTTGAGTAAGTATTTTTTAAAATACTTTGTATATGTCCAGTATTGTGCCAAATGTTGTGTGAGATCCAAGATAATCTTGGCATTATCTTGTTTTTGAAAGTTTATAGGGAAGATAAATGAAGCAATATGAAAAAATAATAAATATTACAGCAAAGATCTTGAAAGAATTTAACACAAACCATCAAGAGCACGGGCATAGATGACTACTTGCTTTCTAAGATCATTCCTGTCATGAGGACAAGCAAGGACGTGGATGACCATTGGAACATTCTTTGAATATAGGCCTCTACTTGGTTTTGTTCATGGTCTTGAGATTCTTTTCTTTTTCTTGGGTTCCCAAGCACTTCTGAGTAATTAGTATCATTGCCATGGTTTTAATGCTGGTGCTCTGGCTGCTGCTACCCAAATACTTAGACTCTAGAAGTCTTAGGGAAGGCTGGGCCTATAACCCTCTACTGGGTTATAGGAGAGGAACAGCAGTCTATAGACCCTGGGTGGGTACATTTGGAACAGCTGGAATAGGATTTATATAGAACTGTTATAATTAACTCTGTTTCTCTTGAGGTTGAGAGAATACATTTTTTACAACCTAATAACAGCTCTCATGGCCAGCCCTAGATAGTCTTATCTTAGGTGGCTCCAGCTGTTTGGTGTTTCAATTTCACAGTAAGTACTATCAAATAAATTAGAATACATTCTTCAGGAATGCTGTACTGGACATTTGGTTGCAAGAAACAAAACCCACTTAAGCTAGCTTAGTGAAAGAATTTTTATTTAGTATAAGAAACATGGAAAGAAGCTGGGGCTTCTGAGGATGAAGTTAGAAACTGAAAAACTGTTAAGAAAAGAGACAGCTACACTCTCTGGGTTATTGACTTTTGTTTTCTTGGCACATTTTCTCTACTCTGTTATTTAAGTGTGCAATTTGGCTCTCTATGACTCAAACATTGGTGCATGCATGGGCAGAAATGGCCCCTCTAGCCCCACCTCTACATGAGCTTTCCTTGGAAGCTCTCCTCTAGCTATCTGACTCTAGCTATCTGGGTAGGTTTTAGTTCAGAGCCTCGTGGAGGAAGCTGCCCTTGAGACTAGTGCCCATGTGTTGCCCAATCATCTATGGCCAGAGGAGCATGGTCATATGGTAAAAACATGACCATCTAGGCCCATCCCTGAAGTAAATACTGTGATGTAACAGATAAGAAGACATGAATTGGGCAGGAATCCCCAAACATGCTTGCAGCAGTGCACATGAATGACATTTCCTATGTAGTGTTCTTTGCTGAAATCAAATCACTTTCCTAGCTCTTTCTCAAACAGAATGATTCACTGCTTTCCTGGAGTCAAGATTTTGAAAGCTCAAGGGCCTCAAAGAAGTAACTGCCAAATTACAAAGTTATTTTTTGTGTTTCCTTAAAGAGTCTTGGTAGAAAAGGAGTCCTGGTGGCCTGCCTGGATGCCTCAGGGTTCTGGAGGTGCTCTCGTCAATTTGGACACCAGACAACCCTATTCATACATAGTAAAGATGAATAAGTATTACATGCTGATTGTTAAAAAAGCAAAGAGAATAATGTGGGTAAGAATTATCAGTGGGAAAGATTCCCTCCTTTGATTTCTCCCACTCCATGAATTGATTTAAAGAAAGTTAACTGTTGGGATTAAAATGTATCTTGGAAATTAGGGAGTAAATCTGATTTAAAATCATTCAATGAATATTTCCTGTTTGTATACTATGTGAAATCCTGATTGAGATGATGATATTCCTTATTTATAATAGGTATCTCTGTATGCAAGACTGGCTACATAATTTGTAGGGCCCAGTGCAAAATAAAATTTCAGGACCATCCGGGTTAAAAAAAATAAGAATTTCAAGATGGTTATAGAAGAGCATAAAACCAAGTGCAGGGCCCTTTTAAGTGTGGTGCCCTGTGTGACTGCACAGCCTGCATGCCCATGAAGATGACCAGCTGTATGAGCATGGCCAGTTCACTTTTAACTTTCTCTCTCATTATTTCATGAGAAAAAGAGGTGCAACTTTTTTTCTTCCCATAGATACACTGAGGTAGACCAGATGGTTCTGGTCTTTCTTCAGACTGATACTATGCCACAAGAAAAAGCTAAAGGTGTGCAATTTTTAGAAAAAGAATAAAACTTGTTACTTCTAAATGTGGTATGTCATAATTTAGTTACAATATCAGTTTATCTGTAGTCATTAGTTGACATAAAGAGATATTCACCGTAATGGTTTTCATGTTAAATCTTCCCTTTTTTGTGTATTTTCTTATTGTTTAAGACTTTTAGGTGGTTAAGTTTATAAACTCCTTTGTATATAGTATACAGATTTTACATACAGTTAATTTTAGTTTAATTTGTATTTTGACTTATAATAGCCTACAAAACAGCAATTCAATACATTGTAGTTGAGGAAGACAATTGACTGGTTGTGTTTGAAAGGGATACAGTGATTTATAATGCCAAAATTTGAGAATTGCAAGTATTTATCATGCGAAACCAGAGGGAAGTGTCTTATCCTGAGGGGAAAATGGCAGTTTTCTACAAGCAGTATAATGTACCTTAAAGTAATTTAAGTAATAAGTTTTATCTCAGAATTTTCATTAACTCAAACAGCATGCATTATAAAATACATGAGGCTGATGCATTATAAAAATGTTGAATTTTTTTGAAGGAAAGGGGGCTTATATAAAATATTTAGTTGGAAAAGTTTCTAAAGAGAAAATAAAGGTTCCTGAAAGTAATTTATAAAAATTATGATAAAATTATCCTTTCTAACATTAACATAGCCTGAAATTCAATATATGGTCATGTAGGGAAGGTCATTCTCTTTTTGAAGACCGAGCTCCTGAATTGATCCATCTTCCTTTATGTATTCTTCTTCCACTGTGGTGCTCCCTGTAGCTCCAGCTGGGCTCTCTGCAGAGCTGTCTCTCCCTCTTCCCGTGCTGGTGATTCTGTCAGGAACAAGGCACCACATCACACTCAGACAGGAACTGCAGCTCTGGGTATCGTGCAGCCCTGCTTTGTTCCTGAACCAGTAGAAGTCTAACTGGCAATGTACCAAGAGACTCCTTCCACCAGGGGGAGTGATCTGTAAATAGTCTTTCACCTTGTACTCATTGTCTAGTATATGACAAAAATTCAGTGTCTGGCTAAGCAGAAACCTCCATCTTCACCTCTGTGTTTCTTGGCATCTCACTATAAGTGTGGCCAGTCTGGATCTACTTCCTGATGAGCTTTAGTTTTCTGGTTCCCAGTCTAGTGTTCAGCTGTTACTGAATTTTATTTCATGGAATTGGCTGGAACTGAACCGTATTTCCAAGCTCTTCCAGCCTTTTCTCTGAGCCGGGATCCTGCTTTGTACATCTTTAAAGAAACTTGAACTTTCTAGTCTTACTCTACTTTCTGCTCAGCTGGACAACTCTTCCATGACTGGACATTGTTCTACATGCCTTTCCTTGCCCCTTAGAATGAGATTTTGGAAATGTTGCAGCATGCCTAGATTGTACTTAAGTTAGCTGTTCCAGTTTGACTGCTGCCTCTTCCCGTAGGCCTCACTTTACTGTTAGATTCCTCTCAGCTCCTGCTCTGTGCTGGTCTTAAAGGCTCCAGAATGTCACCAAGGCTTGGCCCACTATGACAGGAACCAGGAAACTGAGATAAATCATAAATCGTAGTGGTTTATCCAGGTATTTTGAATGTAATCTGAGTTAAGTAGTTATAACTGAGTTGATCTTATATAGTAATAAATGTGAAATATATTTTATCTATTGGCAAGAGAATTCTTGGAAGATACTAAAGAATGGAAAATACCATTGTATGAGCACTTGTTGACCCACTTCTCCCACCTTGTGGGGTAAAACTCAAAGTGCGACAGCTTTTCTTGTAGCCAGATAAGCTGATCCATGATCCTTTATAGTATAGTGGCTTCAAGAGGCTGAGAAGTCCTAGAGCTGATAAGTTTTCTGTTCTTCAGTGACTATCTGGTTTGGAATTGGCTCCAGAGCTGCTCTGGAACAATTAGGGGTAACCGAATTTTTGGCTATTATTTGGCAATCACTTGACTACTAAGAGCCTACTCTCCTTTAGCTCTTTTTTCTCCACCCATCTGGAGCCTATTCAGAACCAGAATTTCTTTTCGGACTAAGTCAACTGGTGATTAATGTGACAAAGAAGAGTGCTTTTAGCACCCACTACTCCGTCTGGGTGCTGTCTCTCTTGTGTCCTGTATCACAGGTCCTTTGTTCCATATCAAAACCCACTCTGAGATTATGCTTGAGAAAGAGCAGCATACTTTCCATATAAAATGTAAATAAGTAATAGCTACCTCTTATCCTCTTTTTCTTATAAATACATATAGACATCACACATTTATTAAATATCTCATGTTATCTCTCTGTATTGCACTTTACAAACAAAAAGGACATGACGTTTTTAAAAATAGTAGAAATGTAAGCAAAACAATCATTAAAATTAAGTTAATATATTAAGACCTAAATAATGAAGATGAGAAAATTTGAGATAGGGGGAGAAAAATTTGACGAAACAACATAGATTGAGAACGCTAGGCATAATTGAGAATTTTCTAAGTTTTCTAATATCCAAGACCAAAATGACAACATGATCAGGTTCATAGGCCTTATTTTGTCCTTGATCAAAAAAAAGAAAAAACCAGAAACAAAAACCACATACTCCTAAGAGGAGATAAAATGATTAAAAAAATGTATATATAATCTATCTATACTCTGAGAAGAATTTATCTCATGGATTGTCTTGTATAAGGGTTAATGTGTGTGTTTATATTATATATATATATAATATATATATACAATATATATATAATATACAATATATATATTATATATATAGAAACATTTCTGGATGTTTATAGAATATTATTTTGGAACATATATTGTATATTTATATGTGCATATATATATATACACACATATAGTGTGTTTATCGTGTATATATATATATATATATATATATATATATATATATAGTGTTTGTGCATGCAGTATACAGATATAGGAACACTATATATATATATATATAGTGTACATATATAGGAAGCACAGTCCCATGATGCTATTCTCTAGGCAGAGCTTCTAGGGGTTTATGGGTTTTAGGACATGTCTGGTCCTGAAACTATACAAATATATAATGCAGTTACTCCTTGTCATGAGATTACCCTTCGGTGAAGTCACACTGGCTTTGAGGGTAATGTAGGAATAGATCATTGTTGGTAGATATTTGTCATGGTCTTGATTTTTATTCAATGTTGACTTTGTACTTTGGCCTGGCCCTAGAAGCCATACTGGCTGCTGTAATAAAGTTGTACAAATGTATTTTCTACTCAGGTTTGGTAACCTAACCAAATAGGCCTTTTTTGAGTTAAGAGTGACAAGTTAATCTCAGCATCTTTAAAGTTATTTTCTGCTTGCTTTCTTAGAAGGTGTAAATACTTCATTGTTTAGGGAGTTCTTTGTTTATAATTCATTTATTCTTCCAGTACTAAGAAAGATGCTATTAGTGGGATAGATTTTCTGTTAGAACACATTTTAATCTGTGCACATATATATTCTTCCTAGAAAAAGAGAAAAATATCCATTTACTAGCATCTAGGGGTACAAGGAAATGATGAAAATGGGGGGAAAGGCATATTCATTTTTCTCCAAAAGGTAATAGGATATTAATTTTGAAAGAGTATCAATTAATATGTAGAGATAAAAATTGGTAGTATCCTACTTGTATATCTTTCATTTTTTGTTATATTTATAAAGAATTTGATAAAGATGTTTAGTCATGCAGTAAGGATTCAAAGGACTTAGACTTTTAAAAGAATTTAGCTTGGTGTAAAGATGACTAAGTAAAGGGTACTCAACTTCCCTTGGTCTTGGAGCATTTAAGCTTCTGCGCCCACACAGTGAACATGCAGCTCCGAAAAACTAATCACAGTTGTGATGTTTGTGGTTGCTCCTCTTTGAAATTCTTTCTGATATTTCCGTACTCTTTTTCATGTCTACTACCCCTTGGAGTCATGTTCCTGGATCTCTGATAGCCCGTGGCTTTACTGGTCTGCTCCAGGTACTTGCCTTAGGGGCACTTGTTCTGATCATCAGTTTAAGCAATTGACTTTCATCCCACCACCTCAGACAATCTTTTGTTATTTACATGTTACGTTCATCATGGCAGTAGCTGAGAGATAACTATTTTTTCCCATGTTGACTGCTTTATTTTAAAACCTTTTTTCAATGGGGCTGTTCTACCTGCCTTTTTTCTTGGGCAAGTAGAGGATATTTAATTAATTATTAATTTTAGTTATCTCTAGCATACATTGTGTTGGGTCATTCTTATCTTTATATTATATCCCATATATAGGTGAAATCTCTAGGTGTCTAAACATATCAGTGCTTCTTTCAAGGCTTGACATTCCCTTAGGAAAAGAATTAAATTGTATATTGGGTTCAATTCATTCTAGACTCATACCTTATCTTTTCTCTAGTCACCATCACATGGGTGGTGATGAGCATTGGAGGGAAAGAGAGAGAGAGAGAGAGAGACAGAGAGAGAGAGAGAGAGAGAGAGAGAGAAAGAGAGAGAGATTGAAGGTACTGTATGTTTTTAGAGGAAATCTAAGGGCAATATGGAAAAGGAAATTTGAATGTGGTAGGGAAGAGGAGAACTTGGAAGCTGGGAGACTTAATAAATTTTGTCTATTTCAAAATGGTGTTGGAAATCATCTCTGCATAAAATGTAAATGTGTTTTCAATTGCTCTTCTCATTACTTGCCCCTCTTGGCCAAAGTGACTGGAGGTTGATTGTACATGCACATGTAAGAGGAAAACTTTCAAAGACTCAGTGTATAAAGAGCCAGTAGTCACCCTACAATGTGATATAGGCACTTACTAATTCTTGATTCTCTTCCCCATTTCAGCCCCTACCTGCTTTTCCCTTGATTTCCCTTATGACAGTAAATGGTACCCCTATTTATTCCTAGACTCAAGCCAAAACCTTTGCAGTTATTTCTGATTCCTCTATTTCCCTCATACTAGGGCAGGGGGAAGTGGGCACAGCTTTCTCATTGAATTTAACATAGCCTACAGGCCCTTCAGAATCTGGCTCCTGGCTAATCTCTGAATTCTTCCATTTCTTCCCTTGCTCATCACACACCAATTCTGTTGATGCAGAATTGGTTCTTGGAATGCAGATCCATTATCCACCTCAGGACCTTTGCACTTGCAGTTCTCTCTGCCTGTAGTACTCTTTTCCTGGATATCTATCTGGTCCATTTTATTTGGGTTTCTATCCACATATCATTTCATTAGAAAGGCCTTCCATGGCTACTCTATTTAAAATAGAACTTACCACTGCTTTATTTATCTCACTTGATTTTTTTTTCATTGTAGCACTTACTACTACCTAACGTGCTTTATTATATACTATTATATTATATATTTATATATGTATTGATTTATTGCATGTTTCACTCACTAAAAGGTGTTATATGTGTTTTCTTTTATGTTTGTTATTTGTTTCTCTTTTGTGATCAAAGATTTGTTAAATGAATAAATAAACTGACAGGCAAGAGAATGATCTTCTTAGAACTAGTAGCCATAACCTAGAACAATATTCATTGAAACAACTTTATGGTAAAGACAAGAGTAAATAGCAAGTAATTACATTATTTTCAGGGTACTGGGTATGGAAATAACTTCCTGCCTAACCCTAGGTCCTGCCTGTCTTTTTGGCCTCCAAGGAGAAGTTATTTGATGAGTCAGAGGCCAGAAACTGTAGCTTGGTGACTCCCTGGGGTAAACCAGCCCCCTTATAGAAGGAAATGAAGTTCTTTGCAACTTTTTGAACCACAGGTTTCTGATAAATAGATTACCAAGCGGATGCTTTCCTTAACAAGGTGAAATCATAAACACTTAAAATAACAAAAGAAAACCCAGTAGAAACAGAGTACTTATTCTCAAGGAAATGTAGAGAGGAGACAAGTTTCAAGCCATATTTCTATAGTGACTAAGTATCTTAGAACTTGGCCTATTAACTGTGGCAAACTGTGGCGGTGGACTATGGGGACATGCTCCAGTAAGGGCTATTTAGAACAATGGTAATAACGTGTCAATAATAGGAAAGATAGACTAATTACCTAATTGTGTGAGCTAAAAATCACATAATCTTTGTGAACAAAGAAGTTCCTCTGTCTTTGTGAAGTAGAGAATAGAATTGAAATGTATCAATCAACGTATAGTATATAGCATTTGGAAGAGCATGACTGGCCAGACTCTTACCATAGAGGATGGAAAGTGTGAATTTCAAACAAGATGAATTTCAGAGACATGGGAGGGCTCAGTCACAGCAGAGAGGAAATAATCAGAAAATAAAATCTAGGAAGAAGAAAACTGAAAGTGGAGTTAATAGTGTCTTTTGCTTTATAAAGTGTTCTTTTGCAGACAATAATGAACTGCTGTTTTTTACCCCTTCTTTGAAATCCCCATCACTCTCTACCTCTGTGAAACAGACTCTTCTGTTAGAGCAATTCCTTGATTATGTGGTACTCTAACTCAGCTGCCTGGAATATCCTTCACCCCGCTTCATGATCTGGTGAAACTTTCCTATTTCAAAGCAGACACCTTCCAACCTTTCTAGAAGGACGAGCCTTCTGTGTTCATTTCTTCCATGGTACTGTAATTTCTTTCCACTATCACTGTGCCATGTTGGCCTGCTGAAGTGCTTTCAGGCCTGCTCCCCAATAGCCTGAGATTTTTCATAAATCCAAGTATTGCTTTAATTATTCCCATCTTACTTTAGCACAGAGTAGATTCTCCTGTAAATTTCATCTTCTGTACAAGGTCTTTCTATTGCCCTAATTTTAAAGTAATTTGTATCTCTAGCCTTCTGTACTACCATTTCCTTTTTACTTCCCCTGATGCATTTGTCACGGTCTGCCCTGCAGAAATACTTGAGTTTATGTGTCTGCTCCCTTCAGAAGACCAGAGACCCCTTGATGGCAGGGACCATGTCTGAACTTGTACTTTCTTATGTGCCTAGCTTAGTGCTGGTTCATAGTGAATGCTCAAAAACAATGTTTAAATTAGACTAAAGAAATATTGACTTAGGCTTCCAAGTGAAAACTTCTTATCTCTTAGGTGAGAAATTGCCTATCTCTGATGGCTGTTAAGCATTGGTTTGGATAGCATAATAGAATGCTTAATTTTTTCCTGAAGGTTATGTAATTAAAAATGGAATAAATTCATATCTTTGAAAGGGGAGGAATAGATATTATAACCTTGCAAGTTAGCTTATTTTCACTCAAAATTTAGTAACTTTTCCCGCACTCTTCCTTAATCGATTATTTCAAGAATGTTAATATAAATACATACAAAGTTCTGTGAAGAAGAGAAATTTCAGACAAATTCAGGAATGCCAAATGTCATTACATCACAACAAGACCACCAAAGACCATAGTACATTCAAAATCAAAATCCTACCAAATCCAAAGAACTGAATTACTAATAGTAGAATTTTAGGCACATGGGGGAAAGCGGATGGGTTAGATGGTAAAATCTGATCAGCTCTTCAAATCATAACATGGAGGCTAAATGTCTGCTATACACTGGACTGGTACAAAGAAAATCAATCTTACCAATCCTTTCTTGACCTGAAATAGAAGTTCTTTCTTCAGAAGAAGGGACTCATGATTAAACTATAAAAGTATAGAGCGATCTATGGAGTCTATGGAGTCTATATCGTTGCTTGCTCTGTTTTTTTACTCACAGTAAAGTCACTCAGCCAATCTCACTTGGTTTCATGATAGACTTTAGTCCTCCACATAAGTTAATTCAATTTTTTACTCTTTCCTTAATCATAATTTTAGATATAATATTATAACAAGATTGCTTTCTCTAATTGAAAGAACATGAAATATAGGTCTATGAATTCCCTCCTATCTCTACCATGGTGAACCATCCTCCTGAACTAAAAGAGAAATCAAAGAAAGTCTCCCTTTGGTTATTGTTTTCAAAACTTATTGAATCAATATGGTTAAAGTTTTTCATTTTATTTTGCAGATCACATAAATGTATCTCCTCCCTTTTTTCAAGTCCCATTTGGCACATAAAATTACTCTTTAAGATATTATATAGATTGTCAGTAATTGAAGGCAATATCCAATATTTCTGCAGGGGAGAAACAGCTTTGTTTTTTCTGTTCATCCTTTCAAGTTTAAGAAATTTTAGTATTTGCAAAATATACCAAGTATAAACTAGAGATTCCTTGAGGCCTGTTTTAAAGATAGTTGTTTTGATTTTGCAAATAGTATATTCCAAATGAGTTAGCCAGCAGGGCAGATATTGCAGACATGGATTCATTTTGGAATTGTACTGTGAACTTATCATTCCATAGATGGCTCTGTTTGTTAATCAATCTAAGTTTAATATTTTTACTAAAAAAGAATTAAGTTTCTTCAGAAGTATGCTAAATTGTGACTCAGATGTATTTCTATGTTGCACCTCACACCAAATAAAGCTCATGTAAAGAGTATGATGACAACTGATCCTTGACATATTCTGTGCCTTCCAAGAAAGGTCAAAAAGTATAGGCTTCTTTACAGATGAGATACCTCATTGTTCTTTGAGAATAGTCTGAATTTAAGTTCATGCACTCTCCTTCTACTGAAATGCATCTACTGGCCTTGGATTATTTGTCAAGAAGGATGGGAAAGAAAATTTGAATGTAAGCTTCATGAAGGTATAGACCATCTTGTTCATAACTGTTTTCCAAGTTTCTAACAGCATAGTTTAAGGCAAAAATAAAAATTTAATAAGTACTTATAAAATGAATGAAAATCAGTGGTTTTCCTGTTTATAATCCTTTTTTTTTTTTTTTTTTTTAATGTAGGAGATGCCCCTTGCTGCTTTAGATTGCAGTGATCAAGATCAAGAGTTTTAGTGTAAAGCAGGCCTGGGATAACTATTGATCTGGTCAAGTTACTAAATATTTTTCTAAACCTTAGTCTTCTCATTTGAAAAGGTGATAAATGAGATGCTGTATGTAAAGCCCTTTAAAGTGTTTAGCACATAATAAGTTTATGATAGATGGGATTTCTTACAAATAGTGAATTTTATAGAACATTTGCTTACATTGATTTTTACTTGTTCTGTTACAGAAATAGAGGAGACCCTGCTTGAGCTCTAGCTGTATTTTATTTTTGAATTAAGGCTTGCCTGTGTGTGTCTGGACAACTGAGTACCTTGTGAGGGGATTATTTATATGAGGTCTGTGGTGCTTCCTGAAAAGGCCGGTATAACAGAAGAGATTTGAAGCATATCACTTTGGTTAAAAATCAAAGACAAAAGGTTATTTTTGAGGATGGTGCCTCCTGCTGGTCAGCCAGCTCCCAGGTTGAATTCTAGAGTGGAGCTAAATACTAAACCCTAAAATCACCATTTCAGCAAAATCATTTATTTTTTAAAATACAAGACATCATCAGCATCATTAGTTCTAGCAGCATTGGTAGCTGGGGAGACAAAGATGTATATTTTGTAAGAATTCTTGCAACTTAGGTTCAACATTGGCATACTGTCACTTCAGACACAATCCATTGGCCAGATAGAACAAGTCATCAGGGAAAATAGACTCTTACCTCCTGATGGGAGTAGCTGCAAAGTCACATTGCAATGAATAAAGGAGAATGGGGAGACAATTGGGGCTATTCTATTAACACCCCCTTCTTCTCCCTCGTCCTTGGGTTTCCAAATGCTTCAATTAATCATGATATCAAGCTGAAATTCCAAAATTTAAAATCTAAATTTGTTTCAAATATGACTCCTTACATGTAGTTCCTTTTGATGCACAGAACTATGAACTAAAATGACAAGTTAACTGCCTCCCACCTACCCAACATAGAGATAGCAATAAGATGATGGCAAAAAACACTGTCATCAAGCAGGAGAAGAAGAATGGGAAGCACATAACAGTCACTGGTTTCTAGCAGTTCTGAAGTTCAGCTAGAAACATATTGCCAGACCCTCTTATCTTGGGAGTTGGGAATGTTTCTTAATTAGACCTAAGCTCTCCCTGGAAGTATATTCTCAGCCCATTGTCCCTATTGTTGCCTAGCAGTGGCTCTGCAGTCCTTAGCTTTTCATCACTTTTTACTCTCGCCACTCATTTTTCCTTGGCCGTGACCCCCTTGGCCACTTCTGAAGAAACAGCCCATTTTTGCCAGCAGATTCACTTTGGTAGCCTGCTTCCTTCCTATATCATGTTGAAGGTCAAGATCTTTTTACAATTTGAACAACATGTGCCTTTTAGTACAGGGTATTGGTATTTTCACAAGCATATTGACTAAAAACTTTGTGACTTTATCTTCTAATAAATTGAGTAAATGTCCACTCCATTGAACAAAAATCAAACATTCCTCTTTCTCTAGACTTGCTGCTACTTGGGGATGGCTTTTGTGGAACCACACTGTGAAGATTCACATAAGTTCTTTCATCTAAATTAGAGGTCCTATTAGATATCACCTAATTCTCTCAGAGATTTTAACCCTTGGTTTCACCTTTGTCCTCAGTCTGGGGACACTGGTAATGAGAAATAGTTTTGTTTTTCCATTCAGTAAGTTATGGCCCATGATATCACCTTCAAGTTCTGTTTGCAAACTGGTCAGTTATTTCTTTATCTTATTATTATTATTGTTTTATTATTATTTGTGTATCCTATCATATGCTAAACACTTCTAACATTTTATTTGGAGATTTCCTTAAACAGATCCAAAAGTTCATTAGATACATTTTTCATCTTCCATGTAAGCCAGACTACCATTTTTCCAACTGTTTTGCTGCTCCATAGCACAGGTCACCATATTTTCATCTTCCAATATAATTTCTCACCATTTTTCTAATTTTTGCTAAGAGTTTGCTTTCTGTTTTCCAACCTCTGCTTCTTACCAAGTCCCAAAGTCAATAGTGTATGTCTTATGTTTTGTTAAAGCAGCACCCCTCTTAGGTATTAACTTCTATATTCTTTAGCTATTATTGCATAATAACCAAAAATTAGAACTGAAAGCCATAAGAAACTCATTATTATTCCTGAGACTGTGGGTCAGCTTGGCAGTTTTGATCTTGATTGGATTTGCTCAACTGTTGGAGTCACTCAGCAGAATGGCTGAGGGCTGCATGAAATAGGATGTCTGGAAGTTGGTTGCTTTTGGCTGTTGGGGGTGACTCATTATCTGGCAAACTAGCCTGGGATTATTCTCATGGTACTAGACAGAGTTCTAAGAGAGAGGAAGCAAAAATGTGCAAGACCTGTGGAGGTCCAGGCTCAGAAGTAGGCACATTGTCACTTCTGACCTTTCCATTGGCCACGTCAAGTCATAAAGCCAATCTAGATGCCAGGAACGGGGAAATAAATTTCACCTCTTAAGAGAAATTTCAGAGTCACATTTTAAGACATGGATTAAAAAAAAAATACTGGAGTATTGGGGCCATTTTTTGTCATCAATCTGTCACAGTTTTAAACTCTGAAAAGTTGTTTATCTTATGCAAGATAGATGGCTTTGGGGTTCTATGGAGTCAATTCTATGGGCTACTGGCTTTGGCCTGGTTCCTCCTATCTTCTTTCAAAGGGGGAACAGTAGTTCTTAAGACATGTATTGGAGGCCAGCTATATATGGTTCCGTTGCCTGTTGCTTACAATAGTGGGATAATTCCTAAAATACATTGTTGTTTATCTCAATTGTTGCACCCAATAGCTCAGTTCTTTGGGATTGGAGGTCACCATTGAAGTAACGTTCAGTGCTTTACCAGTTCTATGAGTTCCTCCAAAAAGTACCTGCCCAGGAAATTTAACCCAAGATATGGTTAAATTTTTAGTACTCAGGAAACAGAGGCTTAACCCCTTTAGGTGTTTTAGGAAGAACGTGGCCAGGTATCACAGATTCACTATTTTGGTGATATTGTATTTTCACATGTTAATTAAGATTTCTTCTCCTTGTTCCCACTGCTCAGCTCTCTTGTTCTCTTTTCTTCAGCTTTCTGCATGAGCCGTCTTCAGAGTGAGGAGTTAACCGGAGCAAGAAAGCAAATTGTTAGCATTTGAACTTCTAAGGAGACAGTTGTAAATCATCAAAAGCCATGATTTTAGCATAAATGATAATACTTAGCGAGATTTTTCAGCCTTTGGGAGGAAAGATAAAGTCAGTTGACTGAGGAAGGAAGTTGAGAAAAGAGGAGAACAAAGTTGGTTGTTGTGAATCCCTGAGAAAGGAGCATGTACCCTACCTGGATTATCCTTAGGGTTAAAGTCCTCTGTGTTGGCAGGAATAATAGAAATGTAAGAACATTTGGGGACCTTTATAAGAAGAGTTGTCTATACCTTACTGCACAGGTTATAATTAGGAGAAACTATAAGTCTCCCTGAGAAGCCCTGAGTCCAGCATGGAGCCAGAGCAGAAACGTGGCCCTAGTTGAAGGAGACATCTAGCAGACAGGGCCTACATCTCACTGTAGGGTGGGAAAAAAGCTGGAAGTGCCTGATTTTCTCAAGTGTTGACCAAAAGGGCTGGTAGACTTGGAGGCACTTTGTAGTTTGGTCATGCTGGTCACAGAATACATGGACCAGGAGAACACAGGCCATAGAGGGGCTACACATGTTCACAACAGATTGAGCTGCATATCAGCTGGTGTTACTGTGGCCTGGGGAGGACTGAGGCTGAGTGCTGCATTCCCTCTCGAAATTAAGAAAGCAAGTTTTCCCTTCTGAACTATCTCCAGGAGAATTCTGACTTGACTGAAGGTTTACCTAAATGAAACTGAGTAAAATCCAGAAAAGACAATTTATTTTGAACTAGCAAGACTCATGTTCTTGGTATCAGTAAAAATGGGGTTTGAGAATTAAGTACAATTATAGAAATATCTTACTTAGTTCACTAATTCCAAGGTACACATTTCTTTTTCACATTTTAATATAACTGAAATTGAGGTACAGCACATAATCCACAGCATATCAAAGTTTAGTTGGCAGTGATTTTTTTTCTTAATGTTATGTAAAACAACAGTGCATCTTACCAATGATGATGTCTCAAATTTAATGAAATACAGTATAATGGAAGTTAAATCTTTGCATACCTAGGATTTGTAGAATTCACTTACTAAAACTGAAATGCTAAGAATTTAAAATCTATGGCTTAGCCTTTCTTGGTGTTCCTAACTCTTCCTTTATTCATAATGACATCATTCCTTATAGACCCACAAGCCTATGGGATGACAGTTTAAAATGTGGTGTCTAAGATAGGAAAGACTATTACTGCTGCTCAGAGTTGAGCTGAATGCCACCTGGGGCCAAAATGACGATGGCATGGGGCCAGTCCATAAAATGTATTGTATACTATATATGTATTACACATACTGAAAACAGTTTGGAAATCTATTTTGATACTAATATCTTCTTAGTAGGATTATAAGTAATTCTATTTCTTTTCTATGATCTGCCATTATTTCAAAATTTCTGTAATGGAATATTCTTTTCTAAATTATATAAAAAAGATTTTTTTTTTTTAAAGTAAAATGCCAGGGTCTTAAGTACAATTTCCAGGCCACTGTGGCTGCCCTCCATCTCTTTACTACCAAGGCCAGTAGCAAAGGAATGCATATCCTCTGCCACATTTATACCACTAGCGTTTCATGAACTGTTCCTTTTAAAGAAGCTCATATTCAAACACTTATTTTTTCTTTATTATTACTTTTTAATATCTCTAAGGTAGATAGTTAAGTGCAAGTTAATTGGAGAGCAAAATAGTATGTGTGGGAATTTTTAAAAAATCAAAAAATATACCTTTAAGAAATATACTGGGCATCAAAATATTTTTACATAATTTGTTCTATAAAAATTGCAATTCCAGAATACTAAGTATATTGCATCTCAAATAGGATATACTTTCTTGGAGCTCAGCTAATTAGTTTATTTTGTAGTTTGTTTAATCTCTGATCAATAAATTACAAAACTGTAGACAAGTCATTCTAAAATACTGTCTGATTAACTATGCTTGTAAAATCTCAGGGTGAGGGACTGAGTGTACCTTCAAATCTATGTTTTACAATGTTCCAGCTTTTATTATTGTCTTCTCACATACTATATATTCAATAAGCTATTACTGAACAAAGTGTAATGTCTAAACTAATACTCCACACTATAAAATAATATTACACATTATGTTATAATGCTGGAATTTTATGTCCCTATAAAATTGTTTTAGGAAATGATTTTTGGGTCCAAGCTCTAGGCTTTTTTTCCTTGAGTGCATCTCATTTTAAAGCAGTTTAGTTGACATTTATTTTCCTTAAAATCAAACACCGTGAAACATGATAGAATATTGATCACCTTACTTTACTATTTTCAGAATCCATTATCTCTTTTGTGATAGAGAACTGCTAAAACTGCATGGTTTGGTAGCTCACCATGATTCATGGGAAGGTTTTATCAGGAGACCTCATGCCATGCTCAGGACGGCATCCAAGACACATTCAGAAAATTCCTCAGAGCCCTCTCTAAACTCTAGATGTAGCTCAGGCAGAGTGTGACTTTAGTGTCAAAGTTGTGTTCTTTCCTAAATACAAACAACTGTGATGACAATAAACAAGTTTCTTGTGATGGTTAATTTAACGTGTCAACTTGACTGGGCTAACAGATGCCCAGATGGCTGGTAAAAAGTTACCTCTGCATTTGCCTGTGAGGATGTTGCTGAAAGAGATTAGCATTTGATTCAGTAGACAGTAAAGAAGAAAGCCCTCACCAATGAGGGTGGGCATTAACCAGTCCTTTGAGAGCCTGAATACAACAAAAAGGCAGAGGAAGGGTAAATTCTCTCACTCTGTTTGAGCTGAGACATCAATCTCCTCCTGCTAGACATTGGCACTCCTGGTTCTCAGCCTTTCAGAGTGAGACTGAACCTATACCATCACTCCCCTAATTCTCGGATTTTGAACTCAAACTAAATTATTCTGCAGACTTGCCTAATTCTCCAGCTTGCAGACGGCATATGGTGGGACTTGTTGGCCTCCATAACTGCATGAACCAATTCCTATAATAAATCTCCTCATATATATATATATATGAGGAGATTTATTATATATATAATAAATATATATATTATATATATATAAATATATATATTATATATATATATATACCTATATATCTCTATATATCCATATATATTCTGTTGGTTCTTTTTCTCTGGAGAACCCTGATTAGTATATTTCTCAACCTTTTTTTTCTCCTGGGCCACACATGAACATTGAATTTTAGATTCAGGACACAGTTGTATATAGGAACCAGAAGTTTTCTAGATATTTAGAGATATCCCTAAAACTGCTAAGAGGAAAAGACAAAAGCAAATACAATAACAAAACAAAACAAAAAATCACATGGATCTTATATTGGTATAATAGTCATATAAGTTTTGTCCTAAGCGGGTGCTTTTTAAAGAGTGTAAAAGATTGCATAGAAAACGGGGAAATGGTTATTTTTTTTATTAAAAATTTTAAAGAATGTCTTGATTTTTATAGGTACCTACCCTATAAATAATACAAATATGGATAGACAAGCAAATATAGGGAACATATACTGCTGAAGAAAAAGCAAGAATGTATATTATAACTCTACTTGAATTTTAAAAATTGAAGAAAGGTTGGACTTCATTAAAATTTGAAACTTTTGTGATTCAAAGGATACTATTACGAAAGTGAAAAGAGAACCGACAGAATCATGTATCATATGTATCAAGTTATGTGTATAATAAGAGACTTGCATGTGGAATATGTAAAGAGTCTTACAACTCAGTTATAAAAAATGGACCAATTAAAAAAAAAATGGACCAATAATCTGAACAGATATCTCTCCAAAAATGAAAATATAAATGGCCAATAAGCATGTGAAAATATTCTCAATATTATTAGTCACCAGGGAATGAAAATCAAAACCATATCCAATTGGGTAACTATATGAAAAAGGAGGATATGGAGAAATTGGAATTTTTATTCACTACTGGTGGGAATATAAAGTAATGCAGCCACTCTGGAAAAGTTTGGCAGTTCTTCAAAATAATAAATGTAGAGTTACTATAAGACCCTGAAATTCTACTCCTAGGTATATATCCAAGAGAAATGAAAATTTATGCCCACAAAAATCTTGTACACTAGTGTTCATAGCAGTATTATTAATAGTCCCCCAAATGGAAACAACACAAATTTCTTTCAACTGATGAATGAATAAACAAAATACAACATTTCCGTATAAGGAAATGTTATTTCGCTATAAAGGGGGATGAAGTATTGAAACATGTTATACCTTGGGTAAAACTCGAAAATATTATATTAAGTGAAAGAAGTCAGTCGCTAAAATCTGGTTTTGCATTATTTCATTCATACGAAACGTCCATAATAGACAAATATTTAGAGACAGAAAGTAAAGTAGTGGTTGCCTAGGGATGGGGAGGATAGTGGGGAATGGGGAATGACTGTTAATGCATATGGGGTTTCTTTTGGGGGTGATGAAAATGTTCTAAAACTGATTGTGGTGTTAGTTGTCCATCTCTGTGAATATACTAAAAACCATTGAATTAAGCACTTTCAATGGATGAATTGTATGGCATATGAATTATATACCTCAATAATATATATAAAAATTGAAGTGCATGCTCTGGTTCTGCCAAGAGAGAGACTTTCTAGTTCCACCAAAAATAGATTAGCCCCATCATTCTTCCCAGATATCCTTCTTACAGCTAAAAATCTCTAGATGTAATACAACAACAAGCAGAGGAAGAGTGAAAGGTGGAAGTAAGAAAGTGGACAACCTAGAGACCTTGGGACTTTAGGAATGACATGGCGGTGAGTTCTCTGGATTTTTCATTGCCTTCCCTGTATCTCACATAGAGCACTGCAGAAGCCTCCCACCTAGAACTAGCAACACACACAGACAAAAAGGCTCCAAGGAAATCATATCCCTTTAGGCAAAGGGTCAAAAAAGTGGTCTAATGACAGAAAATTTTTTTGACAATATCTACCTGTTCTGGCCAAATGCCAATGGAAAAACTACCTCTCTGTCTCCCACGGTTTCAGCTGGGATCAGTTAGGAGTTCATTTTCTACCACTACTCCCTACCCGCTGCCCTGAGAAAGTATGCAGCACTCTCTGATTTTCCACTGTGTGGTGTTGGTGGAGCCCAGCTGAGAGCAGTTCTTCCGGCTCAGCCCAGCAGAAGCAGAAGGCCGTTAACTGATTTCCCTGCTGGTATACTATTGACAAGATGGAAGAGGCAGGTGATCTTTCATTCCCTCCAGGCAGAAGTAGACAGTTGTCTTGATTCTCCTGCCAGGGTAGCATCAGTGAGGCTGTGGGAAGCAGATCTTCCATTTCTCACCGGGTGAAAGCAGATGATACTCTGATTTCCCATCAGGATAGTGCTGGCAGGGTTCAGTTGGGTGAGCTGAGCCCCTTCCCCACTGAATAATTAAGTCTTATTAATAAGACTTAGTAAGGTAGTGAGGGTGCCATCTCATGTCAGTAGGACCCAGTGGGGAGCAAATGGATGCAGATTTATTATGGATAGTTTATCCACTTATTTTTCATTACCACAAGTTAACCCATGGGTAAGATAAAAAAGAAACCATCAAAAGAAAATCTCAAAACTCACAAACATTTAATTTCTATGTCTATTAATGTACATCAGTAATTTGATGCTTATCAAATAATAGTACATATAGAATGTCTCACAATTATCACTATGTATCTTTTGAGCACTGTGGTCAAGCAGCACTGGACTTGAAGATGTCAGCATGACAGTTGAAATGAATTTGAATTTTGTTTTTCTTCTTGCTTTGGCTTTAAAATCCCATGGTTACTGCAGGTTAGGCTATTTTTGTCTTCAAGCTTCAATGAGCTAGCTGTGTTCATAAAGAAGCAGAACAATGGAGGAAGAATGAGGAGGTAAATGAAGAGGCCATGGAGGAGGAGGGAGTCTCTACTTGAGCAATTATAAATTGTTCATGGGGAATGGTTGAATATGAGTGCTCTTGACTTTTGGCAACATGTTTACTAAGAAAATAGCTCCCATTACTCTACAATGAGAGTGTTCAACAAGTAAGAGCTCAGGGCTCCACTTCATTTTCCTTTCGAATTAATCTCCTCAAAGTCTTTCTTCAAGAATCCATTAGTAGGTCAGAGGGCTTAGCATCAGTTTCATTCTCTACTATTCTTTTCTTCTCATGACTCTTCCTGTCCTTCTCCCCTCCCCTCCACTTTGGGCTCTGTTTTTCCTTTTTCTTTTAGAAGCTGTAAAATATATAAGGGATAAATTATTTTTCCTTCATCAGAATTGAGTCATTATGTGCATATGGTACTTAGTAATGACTTGGTTATCATTTAGTGTAATGGATGTTTATAAGGTAAAAAGAACATTGTTCATAACTAACATGAATTTTCTTAGTAATTCGGAGCATTTACTAGTATAAATGTAAATGTAAATATTTTAGGTGGAAGAAATGCAAATTTTCAAGCCACTGCCCTTTCAGCAGGGCTGTTGTAATTTTCATTAGGCTTGTTGAAAAGTCAATGGATGTAAGACTGTGTGTTATAACTCATGAAGTTCAATACTCACGGGCAGTATTTTCATCCACTTGAAAACTGAAGAATATTGAACTATTCTAAGGAGAAACACTGCATTCCATTGTTTGTAAAAGTTATTAAGGAAATCTTTTATTGTACTAATTGTTTTAACTAATATTTCCCATTTTCAACAAATAGGACTCTGAAAACTTTGTTGGTAAAAAAGAGGGGTAGATATTATTGTGCACATTAGTCACATGGACCTGGCTAAGAGCTTTAAGCCATGAGTTTTAGAGTGTAAGTAGAAGATAAAACTCAGAAACTAAAATTATAGACCCAATAAGTGGTATGAATATATCTACGTATCCAAATAAAAAGAGTACCACCGAAGTGGCTAGCTAGATCCTTCAGCTTCTTTGTATCTTATCCTCTACCTGCTTGGCAATGGAATAAACCTGAAGTAAAAGAGAAAGAGCTTCCTCAGATAATTTTATTCTTATCTGAAGATAATATTCTGTTTCTTATAATTACTCTACCTATTGTGAGTTAGTAAACTCTTTTATATTGATATACATAACACGTGGTTTATAAGCATTATTTATAACGAAGATGTAAGGAAGGCGTAACTGCAACAGTGGTAAACCCATGGATTTACAGTTTGATTAATTTACCTAAGTGGCTGCCTTCCTCCCTTACTAGTTCTCATGGATTCCTTCCAAAGAAGTAAATTGAAATGAAGAGGATTACCCGTTCAGAGATTTTTTTCATCAATGCACACTATTGCTAGAGGCTCAAATAGCACACTATTGCTAGAGTCTCAAATAGCACAAAATGTTTAGTTTTCTAGTTACTAAATTTGTAGCTTTTTTTTTTAGGAACATAAGGTAAAACTTTTAGTTTTATGTAACAGTTAAAATTTGAAATTATGATGAGCTGAACAATTCACCAGAAAGTCCTCACAAGAATATCTCGTGAGAAAGTCAGTCATTTTGAAGGGAAGTAGGTAGATAGAGCTGATGTACCAGGAGAACCCAACTTAAAGGGTACATCCGATCCCCACACAGCTGCTGGTGGGCGGAAATGGGTGGGAGTTGAATTCCTCTTGGTCTCTTCCTGTTCTGGAAGTGATGTTTACTGAAATATGGGAAACGAGGAAATGAAAGAGAGAGGTAATAGAGCAGAGCAAATTTCCTGGATTGGTGGGTGAGACAATAGAGAATAGTTGCAGAACAAAAAAAAGGAAGAGGAAAAGGTTTTTATATTATTGCTGTAGATTATAAATTAAATCACTAAAGTTGTATTTGATATGCAAGTAAAGACAGCAGTTCCTTTAAAATTCCTCTTAGTTGCTGGGCTGTGCTGCTTTGAATGAGACTTTGAGTTGAGTTCAAGCCACATGGTTTCCTGGATCTATGTTGTTTACAAAAATCCATGGTTTCTAAGTGTGAAAGATACATTAAAAACTGATTTAACTTTTAGAGTAAGAGGCACAAACTGGGAATAGAAAGAACAATAGACTCCTTGAATTCTTACTCTGCTCTTCCACCAATTACAGCAGATCTCCTCCCCCACTTATCTAAGGGAGATACATTTCAAGACCTCCAGTGGATGCCAGAAACTGTGAATAGTACTGAAACCTATATATGCAATTTTTTTTCCCTATACGTACATACCTATATGTTTTCCTATACACATACACCTATAAAGTTTAATTTATAAAGTAGGTAAATAAGATTTTAACAACAATAACTGATAATAAATTAGAAAAACTATAACAATATGCTGTAATAAAATTTAAGTGAATGTGGCCTCTCAGAATACCTTATTGTACTATACTTGCCTTTTCGGTTAAAGGAAGCACTTTACAGCTTCTCTTTGACATATCAGAATTGCCAGCATCACTACTCTTGCACTTTAGGACCATTATTAAGTAAAATAAGGTTAACCTGAACACAAGCACTGCGATACTGCGAGAGCCTATCAGATAACCAAGATGGCAGCTACTACGTGACTAATGGCGGGCAGCTTATATATATAGCACGGAGACGCTGGACAAAGGGAAGATTTACATTTTGAGTGAGATGGCATGAGATTTCATCATGCTACTCAACATGGCACACAATTTAAAACAAGAAATTTTTATTTCTGGAATTTTTCTATTTGATATTTTTGGACCACCATTGACTACAGGTAACTGAAAGTGTGGAAAGTGAAACTGTGGGCAAGGGGGGGACTACTGTACCTGTATGACTTTGGGGAACTTTTAACTGTTCTAGGCCACGTTTTCTTAATTTTTAAACTAAAGGGCTAGATGAGGTAATTGAAAGATTAGCCTTTTACCTCTAAAAAGCTGTGTTTTATTAGTTAAAATGTCAGCATGAGCAAATGTAATTATTTTATTACTTCTATTATCATGTTCATGAAACAATAATGCCAATGAGATGACTAGCTGTCTTTTAATGAATCTTTTTTCCTATGTCAGACATTATCTATTTATTATCTAACTCGTCTCATTTAACTTCGACAACAATCCTTCAAGGTGGGCATTGTTATCCCCATTTTGCAGCTGACAAAACTGAGACTCAGGCAGTTCAAATTGATGTGAGAGAGGGCAAATTCCCCAGAATTGAGGGGAGACCAAGTCCTGAACTAAGAGAAGAAGAGGTCCTTTGGCAGAGAGTGTAGAAAAATTCAACATACATGCCAAAGTTAGAGTCAAAAGGAAAGTTTATTAGGAAAGGGGTAACACTCCACAGAATGTGGTCTCCTCTCAGAGGCAGAGAGTGAGAGGGACAGTGAGAGAGACAGTGAGAGACAGCGTAAAGGCACTGAGAGAGACTCTGAGTGTTCAGGGAATTCAGTTTATATGTCATTCTTTAGCTCCTATTTCCTTTGATATGGACATACAGTGAGGAAGGGGAAGAGTATGTAGTGTGAAAAGATAAGAATATGTTGCGTGGAAGGCCTGTTGGCAGTTCCCAGCCTTTAATCTATTGGTTCTCCATAGTTTTAGCCATACGGAAGTACTTGGTTCCTGTTTCCCCTTCACAGGTGTGGGGAATGGGTTGTTAGCGATCCCAGCAGAAATCTTCCTTTGTTCTGAAGGTGTCCTCCTGGCCTGGCTGCAGGGCTGATGAACATATTGTAGTCTCTGAATGTGGATTAAAGTTTTCATTCTCTTGCCTCCTCCTTACATTAAAATTAGCTGAGACTTCAAACGTTTAGCTAACTGATGCTAGAAATGAAATTTGAACCTACATCTGAGGTCAGGCTGGGGTCCCACAGCAAATGAACCTATGTCTACAAAAAAAGACTTGGGCCCCTATGGCCTGATAATCAGAACTAATCAGAACTAATAATCTCTAAAAGGTATCGTAGCAATTTCCAGCATCCCCAGACTTTGCAAAAAGCTATAATAATTCAGTCATATGGAGCCTTAGTGTGACATCCCGCCAATCTTCTCTAGTTCTGTAGCATCATTCACAAAGCAAGGAATTGCTACTGTTTCCTTCCCTTCCTGAAAACACCGCTGTATGTTTAAGATGAGCCTATAGTTTGTTCTGTGCAAGGTGGAACCAACTGACAGGTTCTATATAGAAAGGTAGAATGGCATTCTTACAAACTCCAGCCACTGTTTTTTAAAGCTCAGGCCTAAAGCATCTCTGCTTGTGCCCATACCTACCCCTCCAACATTCTATTGGGTTTTCTCCATTGGTACTTGTCCAGAATCTCAGTAAGTCTCTTAGGAAAAAGAATTCTGAAGGTTCCGACTCCTTTTTTGTTGTTGTTAAACATAATTTAAAATCATTCTACAGGCCAGGCAGACTGTTAATGTACTGTGATTACCATCTCCCTCTCCTCTGTTCCCTGTCTCCTAAGACAGACACATTTCCCTTTTCTCTGGTTGCAAAACACAAGCCTCCTGCACATCTATGAATATAGACCCAGCTGAGAAAGGGAAAATGATGTATGGAGTGGTCTGCTTCCATTTTAGCCAGCCAATATGCCATCCTACACTGAAATCAAATTTGTAAAGGAACTATCTCAGTTGAGTGCTAGACACAAAGAGCACTGATAGGAGCTTATTGCCTTGACATATAAATCAAGTTGTGAAATTTTAAGGAATGCATCACAGTCTTCTTCCACAAACATTTTTATGCATAATTATGATCTTTCAAGGTATAATTAATTATTTTTTCTTCTGTGGTCCAATACTATATTTATATCACTATTTCAATATGGATCTTTTCTTCTGCATTACTGTGATTTATATATATGCCTATCTCTCCTCCTGGACTGTAAACTTCTTAAGGCCAGATACCTTATAGACTTGAACTGAATATTCAAATCTTTAGAAACATAACTTTAATCTTGATAATATTCTACCATAAATCTATGAAATTTTAAATTAAATTTAAAATTAAATTTTAAAGTTCAGAATAATGACTTTAACTCAGAATTCAAGGTTGGCTAAAATGTTTGGGATTATTTCTTTATAAAAAATATTAGGAGAAAGGATTATTAAGATAAATAACATGTTCTTACCATTTTGCCAAGTTGGATCCCAATAGTAGGAGAAATTATGTAAAATAGAAAAGAAAGGCATAATCCTTTCTATTGACAATCTTCACAAAGCCAGGCTTGTTTCTTGACATAGAAAGGTGCTTCTACAACAATTCTAGGCTTGTAAAAAATGCAGTTATGATTTCTGTCCTAAATTCTATCTCTAAGAGGATAAAGACATGTAGGATAAATAATATATTTGGATCAAAGTGAGATCATTGCTTTATCAGATTATATCTGTTTAATTCTAAATTTTATTTACTTTGATTCACCAGAAATGATCAGTTTTGTTGCCATTCCAAAGCACTTTGGAGCTATTTTTTCTACTGTTTGTCTTTTTAAAATATATCCTTTTTCTGTATCTTCATAAGAAATCAATCAATGTGTGAAGTTGTAGAGATTTTTTTACTGATAAATTCTAAAAGGTAAAAGAAAAAAAACAAAAAAAAACATTAGCTCTAAAATCAGATAATTAATATTATGACAAAACTTTTCAATTTTCTTATCTATAGAATATCTTTTTATTTACATAAGTACCTACCTACCTATCATCATTTCTCTATCATCTGTCTATCCACTCATTTATCTATCTTCTTTCTTAATACAAGAAGCTGCCATTGATAAACAATCTTCTAATTTTACAAACCTATTTTTTCTCCTTCTTTCCATTTTTTCCTCTTTCTTTATTTCCCTTCTTTCATGTCACCTTTTCTTCCTTTTCCTGGTACTGTATACCAGGAAAACACATACAATCTATATCAATGAATGGAGGACTTAAAGTATAGTAGTGATGCGGACTGGCAAACAAACCATTTAAAAAAACAAGATACACAACTTTCATGTAAATATTCAAAGTAAAATGAAAGCAGAGAGAGAAAAGAGCAGGTAAGAAAAGATAACATTGGAGTAGAAATTTGAAGGATGAGTGAGTAGGAGTTTTTATTCAGACATTTCAGGCAGAGGGAATTATATCTTCCAAGACATAGGAGCGAGGCATTAGGCAACAGGGCATGTTCTGAGCATAAGAGACCTTCAGTATTGGCTACCAGGCAAGTGTGTAGGAGGAATTGGGGATAGGATGATAGGAGACAATGACCTTGGCTGCCATGTGAAGCAGCTTGTCCTTTATTTCAAAGACTCTGAGGACCATTGGAGAAATTCAAACAGGGAATAAGCCGTAATTTGCATTTTAAATAGATGGCAGGGCCAGACTGAAGGAAGGGGATAGATAAGGAAAGATGGTCTTCCTTACATGTCCTTGTATCTCACTCCAGGTGAGAAATGCTGAGGGACCGTAAAAGGGCAATGGCAATGACAATGAAAAGCAAGGAAATATTAAAGAATTATGTAGAAGATAAAGTTACCCTAACTCAGTGATTGGATAAAGGTGGTGATGAGAGAGACTCTATGGACTTTTAGCCCTTACTGCATTCCTTGTATATTTCTTGTTTGCATTGTAACATTTGTTTTATTAGACATTAAGCTTTGCTATTTCATATGCTCTCAATATAATCTATTGGCCGGAATAGTGCATCAGCATTAGTTGAAAAAGTTCCATTTTGGGGTCTACCATAAAATCATAGCATTAAACTTCTGCTAAATTTCGGCCTATCTGAGATTTTAGATTTAGAAGAAAAGATTTTCTTTCAGGGAATCTTTGTAATACTTTGTAGGTTAGAGTCTAAGTAGACTACTCTGAGATGACTTGTCTTTTAAAACAAGTTTTGACCGTCATGTGGTTGTCCTCTAGCTAGTAACCTAGGTTGCAGTGTTTTACTCCTAAGTGTGTAAGCCTCTTTTAAAAATATCTGATTCATCAAAGCAATCACTATCTGGAATCCTAAGAATTCTTACAGTCTTTACAGTGTTCCATTAAGATGTATGTTACCACTGACAAGGTTATAAATATATTGGTTCATTTTCAGATATTCTGATCTGAGATAATTAGGTCCACAAAATTCCCATCATTTTTAACATATGAAACTTTTTGGCAGTTTTAAAAGAAGTTTTTTTTTTTTTTATTAAATGTTGTAGTTGGCGTGACTCCTGTTTTTAACTTGTACTTAACATTCTCCTTTTGTTCCATCCTGAATAGTTGGAGGAGTGCATGATTGAGCCTGTCAATTTGAAATATGATTTTTAGATTTCAAGATATAGTAGGGATATTTTTTCCTCTTCTTTTCACATGACTGCAGGAGTTAAGTAGCTATTTTGGAGGACATTTTTGTTCCCATTTTGTGAGGCATTCCACCCAGAACATTTACTTTTTTCCCATTCTTTTAATAATAAAAATAACAACAATAACAACAACAATAATAATTAAAGCTAGATTTTTGAAATACAGATATGTGATGACTATATTTATTTTTATGTGCATTATCTTATTTAAATTTCATAAGTCTATGACTAAATCTCATATCCATTTTATAGATGAGTAGACTGAGGCATAGAATATTTAAGAAACTTCTTTAATGCTAAGTAGCTCAAACAACCAGAACTGCGATTTGAAACCAATTTGTCTGACTTTAGAGTCTTAATCACCTTACAATATCAGAACTATATTCTTCCTTGAATATATATATATATAGGAAGAATCATATATTCAAGAATATATATTCAAGGAAGAATATATATATATTCCTATATATATATATTTTCAAGGAATATATATATATTTCAAGGAAGAATATATATCTATATTTCAAAAGGAACATTGTCAAGACTGGCAATCAGGTGACTTCATATTGGACTTTGTTTTCTGTGTTTCTTGCCAAGTGTGTAATTTTAAAGAATCATTGATTTGCTTAAGAAAAAAAAAACTACCAGGTGAAAATAGTAACAAATGAATGTACCTGTGACAAACAGGTAGGGTCTGTCTTAAAGGCATAAATTCAAATGTGAACTTTTACAGAGTTTGGGCAGAAAAGAGTTCTAAAACATGCATGCAACTTAGAACCTTTTGACAGTGACAAGTCTGAAGTTTTCAACTTATAACCACAACTCTATTGAAAACCTCAGGCACTTTTCTCACTTCAACTGGTGTTGCATAAATTTTTTTTAAAAAGTGAGTATCTCCTGTCTGGGGTACTTACAAATACCCATTTTTATTCAAAAACTTTAGTTCTTGTGGTTTATATCTTATACAAATGAGAAATATATTTTAATTCAAAAAATTTCTGGAAATATTCAAACTTATAAAGTGGAGAATGTCATTAAAATGCAGTGAAATTAAAGATAGAAACTAATTGTAAGCAAAACTGTGAAGCAGGCACCTACCTGTTCTCTCGATTGCCAGCTTTCCTAGTGAGCATTTCCTCCCTTTTTGTTCTTGGATAGCAAGTGTCCTTGGGTTCCAGGATTGTCTTTCTGATCCTTCATAGATCTGACTTCAAATGATTGAAAATAAATGATGGATAAGATACCCTTCCAAAAATATTTTCATATTCGAGAGATCAGAGATTTTACCTGAGGAGATAAATATATAACAACATTTTTCCGAGGAACTAGGAAATAGCTCCCATTCAAGCTCATGGGAGCTTTGTGGTCCCTCTAGAAAGCACAGCAGTGTATGTCTGTATGCAAAGTGGACTCTGTCTGTTTAGCTAATGTTATCTTTTCTCAGGTTGAGCCAAGTTTGATATTCTCTCTTCACTGGTCAAATCAGTCAGCCACATTCACATGTCTAGTGTATACAAGGGAGATTATGGAAATGGTTCATGTCCTTTAATTTCAAGCTAATGGGATAACAAGAAACTACAGATAGTAAAAACTACAATTGATATTTGTTTACCATGTCACAGTTTGCAAAACACTTTTTATATGCATTGTCCTATTTAATTTTGACCGTATATCTGAAAAGTAGGCATTTTTGTTATTTCTTCTTTACAGCTGAAGACACTGAGCTTTAGAGGGGTTCTGGGCCAGTCTTAAGTCATCTGGCTATTGAACTGCAAAGCAGGGGCTTGAACCCATGTCACAGCTTCCTGTAATTTTGGGCGACATGGTAGCTAAATAAACACTTATTTCATTTCTTATTTCTCTACTGACTTTCTGCCTCCCTTCCCTCATTCATTATTCTCTTCCTCTCCTTTAAATCTGTTAACTCACCAATCCTTTTTGTGGAAATAAATCATATAAGTGTAAAATATTAGCAGTATCACGTAAACATGTTTTAACAATAAGTTGTTGAGTAAAGATGAATGAAACAAATATATATAATCCTTAAACAACAAATATTAATTGAGTAACTATATAGTTAATAAATGGGAAATCAATGAATTAGAGCAGTAGAGAAATCTAGGCAAGTTGAGGGTTTGTCAGCACAGGAGAAGTAATTGTGTGAGTATCTGGAAGACTTTTTGGCATGACTTTTTGCATGCTTAGTCACTGTCTAGTAAGGATCCCAATTACTTTGTCTTTTTTTTTTTTTTGAGCTATTTAATCAAAGACAACTTTCACAAAGAAAACTTCCAATTTAGAACTGAGTTTCTTACATGTTTTGGTTATGGGGAGTCATGAAAATTAGGTGTGAGAGCTATATAATCATGAAAGTGTCATTTTGTTTTGATTCCTTCACTTTTCCGTGTGCTGCATTTTGCTGTGGAGCCAGGAAGGCAGAGGCTTATTTCTGCTGCTGCTGCTGTTGCTGTACATATGTTCAGGAGAATTTCAATCTCAGCTCAGGGCCTGGGGTAAGTGACCTGGAAGCTTAGTTCTCCAGCACTGTCATATTGTCTCTTAGCAGGGAGCAGGGAGTGGGGAGAGTGGAGAGAAAGAGATGAGTGTGAGGATTGGGAGGCCCAGGGCTATGGCTGGGAGTTGGGCGGGAGCAAGATGACAGTTTCATGTAGACACAGAAAGCACAGAGAAGTGTGTCGAAGTCACAGATAGGACAATCAGATGCGTACCATTAGAGCTAAGAGGACACAGAAAGAAAGGCAGGTAAGAAGGAAAGGGTCAGAAGACCTGAGTTCAAAGGTCAGCCTACCACAAATATCTTGTATTGAATCTAGAAATTCATTTCTGTGTTATGAGCCTCGATTTTCTTGACTGTTCAAGAAGGATATTGTTATCTTTGTTTCTTAGTAGTGGTGATGGTCTGAAAATCAAAAGGGATAATGCAACCCATTCTTGCTTGCCAAAACAACTTGAAATGTAAGGGAGGACAGTTGTCAAAGGGAAATGAAGGTATCTTACCAGTAGAATTGGGAAAAGATACCGTGCAGGCACAACAAAGAGGTATCTACCAAGAGAACTGACAGTATGCATCTCTTTGATACATTTTATTTACCTATAAAATAAGAGAGTTGTCAGAGTGGCATGCTAACAAATGTTTAACAACTAGTTCCCCTTACCACATAACCCTCTAATACACACACAATTATTTTTCACAATATAAAGGAAAAGTAGCACAAAATTTACTACTAATACTATAATATACAATACTCTTTATCGGAAACTTCATATAGACAATTGATTCTCATAAAATGCTTTCATTGATCTTTGTCAAGCTTTTATATCTAAAGTCAACTTTTGATTGCTGTTGATGGATGAGTATAGTTCTAACAGTAATGTTTGTGTTAATGACTAAGATGAAAGAGAAACAATGAAGATATATGCTAGAACTTCACTTGTCTTTCAGTGACATGAATGAGTTCTTTGCTGAATTGGATGATAGTTTTCAAATACTGGAAAAATATTTTCTTACAACGTATTGGCTATAGACACGACACACTTTTAAGTGACTCTGCTTTAGTAACATTTTCTCCTTGGAATGAATTGTGTCTCCTAAAATTCATATGTTGAAGCCCTAACCCCAATGTGACTATATTTGGAGACAGGATCTATAGAGAGGTAATAAAAATTAAATGAGGCCTTCAGGGTGGGGTCCCAATACAATAAGAAGAGACGCTAGAGAGCTTGCTTCCTCTCTCCCCACCATGTGAAAATACAGTGAGAAGGTGCCTGTTTGTAAACTGGGAAGAAAGTTCTCACCAGAAACTGAACCCTGCTGGACCTTAATATTGAACTTTCTAGGCTCCTGAACTGTGAGAAAATAAATTTCTGTTGTTTAAGGCACCTAGTCTATGATATTTTGTTAAATCATCCCAAGCAGACTAAGCTACTTTCTTGTTTAGTTCAGGGGTTGGTGAATTATGGTCCTTAAGCCAAACCTGGTCAACCTTGGGAGAAATCTGTCCATGCCCATTCATTTACATATTGTATATGGCTACTTTTAAGCAACAAAGGGAGAATTGAATAATTGTAACAAAGATTACATGGCCTGCCTCAGCCCCACTAAAGTAATTCATGTAATTCAAATGAACTAATGTAACTACAGACCCCAACCTACATGGCTTCCCAATCCTTGTTTCATGGATGCTAAAGATCAGCTTGGAAAGTTAGGGTCACAGCAGTTGGAGAAACTAATAGAAGAAGCTACAGTTTCTCCAGATGTTTCCTTCTCCGCTCAGCTTAGAGAGGACTTGAAGGGCATTAGAATCCGTTCATGATTACATATACCTGCAAGAGACTTAACCTGCTCATCTGTGACACTGGCACAGGCGACACTCTTATCCTCACTCTCATCATACCAGCAACAATTTTTTATTGATTTTTCTTCATGGTTCAGAGAGTAGAGTTTAACTGTTAGACTTATCTCTGTCCTAGTGTTGCTAGGCTATTTGGATTGGAAGTCACAGGAGCAGAAAATCTTGGTAGTGTTAAAAATCTTTAGTTAACTTTCAAGTATTACACTCAGTGGGTGAATCAAAAAATCATTTTGAATCTGCAGGTTACTCATGTAATAATTAAGATGACACATTTCCAGCTCACCCTTCCTGACAAATGTTTCTTTAAAGAGACACTGATGCCTCATAGAAAACTTGTAAGACGTGACACATCAGCAAAAATTGTTTTTGCACAGAATGTTTTTCAAAGATTTTTCCTGAGTAATCACTGGCACTTCTCCCCTTTTTTCTATAGTCTTTGCACAACCTTCTGTTACTTCGTGCTTGTTTATTTTTTGTGCTGTTAGTAAGGTTCCATTTTTTAAACAACTTCTAAAATCACAGTATATGTAAAATTGGTTTTAAAATCCGGCAAACACTCTGATTTGAATACTGATTAGGATGAAGCACACTCATCAATAAACATGGAGCCACAATGACCTCAGGAGAGCAAGGAGCTTGCGATGTGCATCAATTGTGTTTGGGAAATAGCTTTTCCTTAAACACCAAAGTCTGCTTAAATTCAGGTTCTCAAATGCAAAGGACATGAAGTGGCTTCCTCACCTGCCAGCACTGCATTAGGCATGGCTTCTATTTTAGTCAGGAAGTCAGGCAGCATAATAACATATGTAGTCATTTCTCTAGTCCATCTTTCCTTTTTCCTACCCCAAATTGCTTTTTAGGGTTTTGGGGAGTGGCTTCACATCCCAGACATGCACTTAGGGATGTAATGAATCATTATTCCTCAGGCTTGTTCTGATTTAAAAACAGATAAAAACAGATAAAAGAAAATCACAATGTACTAATTTCCCATCAGAAGAATAAGATGGTTTCATGCAGTATGACTAGATATTGATCCCGTAACAGACTGTTGGAGGGCAGCAGCTGGGAATTCAAGGCCATTCATGTGATCGTTGCAGGAGAGGCTGTTTGGGTGCCCAGGGAAGGAATCAGGGACATCTCATCAGCACCCATTTCAGCCTCCATGGGAGAACTGATGGGCACACTTGCATAGTGTGTCCCACTGGATTTCACTGTCCAGCCTGGAAGCTCAGTTTCAGCACCCTAGTCCTGTTTGCTCTAGACTGGGATGGACGTCAGCTCTAGAAGGAAGAGGAGCAGTGTGGCAGATCAGAGTGGGCAGCCTCATTCTGCTCCATTGCTAACACTGTGCGTCTGACTGGTTCCTCAGGGACAATGTATGGGTGATACTAAATTTATGCAGAGAAAAAAAACCTGTCTCAATTTTTATGCCTCCTGAGTGCTACTCTCCCACTCATGTCCCCACCTTCAATGCAGAGATTTAAGTATCAGTTGTTAGAAACAGAAGAAAAATAAAATAGTGGTGGGGAGGAGGCAGAATAGAGGGTAGAAAGATAGGAAAAATAAGAGAAGCTACACACTAAGTCAGGAGAAGTCCCCAGAAGCAGCAGCTCTGTGAAGAATTTACAACCCCACTGATGGCTATGTAGCCACACATCTGAGCGAGCTCAGGCAGGTTAATAAGCTTTGACAACTCGCAGCTCCTTCTCATTTTTTTTGCAGCTTTATTAAATACTCTACAGACCCCATCTATTGATATTAATGTAACAGCTGCACAGGCTCATCTGGTGTATTATCAAACGCACTGCACGCCGTCCTGCTATGTGTATAGGCCCACCTCACAGGAGCAGTCCTGCACCTTCTGTAGGTGTCTGGGACAAAGCTTTCAGCACAGGTGCCCTCGTGACACTTCTGAATTGGGGTCCTGGTGATATATTCAGATTTGACACAGTTTGCTAGATTTCAAGGTGTAAAATGTCCTGAAACACACATGCTGGGCAAAAGATGTGCTTTGCTTTAGTCTTAGACAGCTTTTTGGCCTCATTCTCATAAAGAAAATTACTCATGGGAAAATAATTAAATGGGTCTGCCTGATTCAGAAAGGCAGAGGTGAGAGCACCTTATCTTTTAGCAGGTTGGATAGGCATGGTTGGGATGCACGAATTGAGGTTTCACACTGTAAACACAGCCCTGAGTGGGGCATTGGCTTACTTTCAAAATTCAAGCATTTCTAAGAGCTGTGTTTGTCACTGAGGTCTTAGGAAACAGCAGATTGTATCTGATTTACAAAAAAACCTACTTATTAAGGAGTGACAGTGTGGAGGACATAGTGCTCCTAGAGAATGATCTTAATATTGATTTGTTTGTTTCCTAATGTAAAATTGCTGCAGTAAAATGCCATAAATATTGATGGGGACAAAAAACCCCCACTAGTATTAGAAAGGTCATTATAGCTAATGGGTGCTATGACATAAATTAGTGATTATTCCAAGACCTCATCAGCTACTGATAGAGGCGTTCAGGTGAAGAGCAGTCACTAGAGGATTACAGGTAATGGTGACCCCAGATGGGACACTAGGAAGTTTGGAATCATCGCGATCTTTTCTGTCAAAACTTTTCGTCTTTTGTTACATAAATGTGGTGCTTTTACACAGAGATATGAAGACATTTATTTACATTGTATACAGAAATCTGTACTGCAGGTATGGTGAATAAAAGAATCTAGGATCTGAAGCATTGTTTGAAGAAAGATGACAATGTGCACTGAGCTGCCTGTGCTGATGAGAAGAGGTGTCCCAGGGGAGCATGCCCACGAGAGCAGGCCATCTGTATTCTTTCTTGCCCACGCACTGCAGCTCATTCTCTCACAGTGGAACTTGGGGCAGGAGTTTTACAGTTTGTGTTAATTTACACATCTGTAGAATGGAAATAATCACATATGCCTAACTCACATATGCTGTTCAAGTAAGGTAATATGAGAAAAAGACTTCGGAAAGTTGTAAAGCCTTTTTTAATTCACAGTGACAACTAGGATAAAGACCAGTATCAAGAAGGTTATGCTGAATGTACCCTTCAGGGATGGGGTGGGGCAATATGAAAATAGACATTTGTCTTAGTCTCATGACAAAGGCAAAGAGGCACAAACAGCAACATGTTCACTGATCATGGAGTAATGGGAGAATGGTTTTCTTAAGTCTGAGAATATTGGTCCTTGAAGAAAGAATAGAATTTTATCAGGCAGCTAACGAAGGTGAGAAGGAGTAGGACACTGGAATACCCGTTCATGTTTTTAATCCGGTGTGCCTCTACCCTGAAATCTTTCCCAAGCTTTTAGTAAAATTGACCCTTTCCATTTTTCTACTCTATTTGTACCCTGCGCAAGATTTTATAAGAGTGTTTATACCATATTTAGACCTTATATTTGCATATGTCTGATGTGCTCTCCTAAATCGAACTCTTGGAAGTTGGAGGTATGGTTTATTTTTAAATGGCAAATTTCTACCATAGTGCCTGGCGTGTGGTGGGTACCCAATATTATTTCTTGAATAAATTAATCAATGAAGTCAAAGGTATGGAGGCTTAAGGGTGAAGATGGCCATGTAACTGGAATGAAGCGTTTACAAGCCAAGGAACTCCAAAGATTGCTGCAAACACTGAAAGCTAGAAGTCAATAGGAATTGTCCAGAGGTGTCAGAGGCCCATGGCCCTCCAGACACCTTGATCTCAGACTTCTAGCCTCTGGAACTATGGGACAAATTATAGTTGTTTTAAGCTATCCATCCAGTTTTTGGTACTTCGTTATGGCAGCTGTAGAAAATTAGTACACACAGAATAGTATGAAGAATTTGGAAAAGAGAAAATACCAACTCCCTGAAGTAATTGCTGTTAACATTTTGGTGCATTTCCTTCAAATCTTTTAAAGCTTCTATCAGTAGTAAACGAGAATACCTGACTCATCACGTTCTATCAGCATTTGTCATCATACTTTGTATTTATTTTGCTAAGTTTATAGGTAAAAATAATTTATGTTCTTTTCTCATGGGGACCCTTAATGTAGAAAATTTCAAAGTATTACAGAGGATAAAGATCTCTCTTTCTATAGCAATCACTCATAATTCTACACTATTGTGTCAATCAATACAATATTGTGTCAATACTTTGGCTTTTTTTTCAGCTTTCTATGATTTTTTTTCAGTTGTTTATATTATATAAAAGTTTTGAATTTTACTTTTTAAAGGAAATATTTTATGATATTTACTTTCTCATGTCATTTGAAACTTCCGAAACTTGATATTCCATAAAATGAAATACTCCATTAGTAGAAGTATCATTATATATTTAATCAGTTCCTTAATGGTGGACATTCGTGTTGTTTCTATTTCTCAGTTATTAAAAACACACTGAAATAAATACCTTTTTGCTTACAGAAATGTGTCTACATTTCTGATTATCTCTTTGGGATAATTTCACAAAAGAGCAATTTTTGGGATGGTTATACTCCTAGAATCAGAATATGAGGGAGCTTATTTTATCTAAGGTAGTTGGATGCTTTCATTTAAGAAATTTTTAGTAATTTGATAATGAAAAAACATTTTATTATCGCTGTTTTAAATTACAATTCTTTCATTAATAGTGAGTCTGAACATTTTCCTATGTCTCATTTAGACATTTGCATTTCATCTTTTAAAATAATTTATTCACATTCTTTGCCTACTTATGCATTGATTTTTAGTGTTTTACCTATATCAATTTGAATTATTAAAATTTAAAAATATATACCCTTTGCCTTATTGTTCTGTATATATGAAAACACATATACACAATTTCCTTTAATTACTTTTTTTATTGCAAAGGAGCTCATGATTTTCAGAATTTTGAAAATTTTGAAAATGATCTATTTCTCCTTTTTCATTTATCAATATCTCAAATAAATGTAAGCTAATAACCTAAACTAAGATTCTGAGTTTGGCTGTTTGTGAAACTTGTAGGTGGATCCACCTCATTTATGGAGCGTGTATTATTAGAGCTGCTATTTATTGTAATTCTAGGGTTTGGTTAGACAAAGAATCAGAAGGTTGTCTTTGTCAGAGATGATGGCTTACTGGCTAGTCTAGCAGAGAGAATCGAACACCACTGGCTTCCTCCTTGACCCATTGGACTGAGTGGTAGTTCTGGGGAGTGAAGGATGGGAAAGATGATGGGGTGGATTTCTGAGAGATGTAAGAGCTGAGTACCGGTAATTCTACTTCCAAACCAGGAGACAGTGTACAGCGCGAGTGGGGTGGAGGGCCATGTTTTCATTTGTACATAAAACATGACACTATCTGATGTCTCAAAGTGGGAAACAGGTGAGAACATTCTAGGTAGCATCATTTATTTTTTGACATTGGGCACTGTCAGTGACAGTTATGAAGCACCTAAAGATGGCATCCTGGGCAGGCCTTAACACTTAATAAGAGAAGCTACCCAGGGGAGAACAAAATTAGTAGACGGGTTGTGAACACATGTAAGGCTCTCCTTTGACAGACTGGGGATACTGGAGAGCCCGAACATATAAAAGTTTCTTTTATAAGAAAAAAAAACACTTGGGTTATTTAAGTTAGTGTGATTGTAACTAAAGGCGGTTTAGCCTTAGAACATATCATTATTTAGAGAAACTTCTACTCTCCAGAAATTTAATCGATACTGAGAAATATTTTGAATGTGAGTTGGCTAGACTTAGTGACTGATTAGCTCTAAGATGTAAGAAAACTATGGCTTCCTGGGACTGGCTATGCTGGAGTTTCCACTCTGAGCAACTGGGTAGCATTTTGTCTAAATCTTTGTTGTGGCTAATGCTCTATCTAGGTACAGAGTATTAGAAAGACCGTGAAAATATAAGTGGTCGAATTTAGGAGAGAGAGCGTTCTGGAGATATTTTTGGAAATCATGAGATATGGGTAAAAGTTAAAGCCATGAAAGTAGACAAAATCAACTAGGGAGAATATTATCTATTCATGCATTCATCTTACCTTTTATTCCATGATTCCTTCTTTAGCTTTTTAGAAAATATTTAAATCTGTGAAACTCAGAGCATTTAGGAGGAGTCTTGGTTTCATTTATGAGAGATGTTTCAGTGGAATGATGGGGAAGTGAGCTGAGGAGCAAATGAGAGGAGAGGAATCAGGGTCTGGAAGAAGGGAAGAAAAAGAGGCAGTGTAATCAAGACTGGGAAACGGAGTCCTTAGAAGTGATCTTATTTTGGATGGGGAAGTTAGAAAGGGATATATATTTATTAGGTGAGCATATACACCAAACATGGGCTGAGTGATTTATGAATACTATCTCATTTAATCCAAACTCTTGTGAGGCATGGATTATTATTTACATTTTGAAGACGAGGAAACAGGTTAGAGACCTCGTCTGAGGTTATACAGCTTGAAACTGATGACATGGTTAGAAAATCTGCTGTCTTGAAAGCTCTCAGTGGAGACAGAGAAGATGAAGGTACAAGAATGAAGTGGCTAATTGATGGAAAGAAATCCTGCAGAATGCGGAAAGATATGTAATCCATTCAGAGGAGGTTCATTTTGGAAAAGAGTATAACATATTCCTCTGAGAAAGGAAAAAAAAGAGAAAAGAATTAGTATAGCGTTAAATAAGAAGGTAAGGAGTTAAAGAAGACATTTGTACCCGATGGCTTCTAGTTTTTAGTAGGGTACTATGACTTCTGTTATAGTCAGATTTTGGACTTTTTTTAAAGGAGACTTAGGAGAAGATTAAAGATTTTAAACAGTTGCATGGGAGTTAGAGAGAGGCCAGAGAGTAGGAAAAGTGATAGAACTGCTGGTTATCACTAACAGTCTCCTGAGGTTAAAAACTATATTTAAATAGATATAATTTGCATATGTATGTGACTATTCCTCAGCACATCACTTGTGACTTGTGTACAAGAATAAATGCTTTATTTCCTTTAGGTTGAGGATCCACAAGGAAATACCTCTAATTCATTCCTCAGACATTTATCGAATGCCAGAACCTGTGATAAATACTGGGGTTATATGTACAAATGAGTCTGCCTTTTGTGAGTACACTGCCTATGGAGGGGAATAAACATCTAAATACATAATTACATTGTCGGGCTTAAAAAACTGTGATAAACAACACTGCGGCGGAAAAAGCTATCTGGGAAATGGGAAAAGACCTCACGGAGGTACTTATTTAAGTTGGAGCTGGAAAGTGTTTTAAGTATTCATCATTTCTAGGCCTGCTGTAACTCTCATGTGTCTTTTCCTCCAACCTCCTCCTGGAATTTTGCTTCTAGTTGACTCCCTGCCTTCTTAACAGAAAGCCTCTGCTGCCTTAAGTAAATGATATGTGATGACTATTTGAGGGGAAGCCAGAGCAGGAAATGTGAGTTTGCCTACATGCCGAATAGCTAACATCCTTCAGCAATTTTTATAGCTTTCAGTCAATGCATTCTAGGCAGGAGCTATAGAACTGTGGACTAACATACTTCTGTAGTTCAGACAGGCAGAAAACATTCATTCTGTTACATAACAACAAAACGTCCTTAAAAGGTAGCCTTGGAATGACGGAGGGAGTGTTGAGTTGAATAGTTATTTCTTGCTTCTCTTAAATACAGTGCTAATATTCTTCTCAAAACTTTCTCTATATTAAGGCTACAGTATATTTTTTCCCCTCTTTACTCTCAGAATGAGTTCCAGAATAAGTCTGAAACAGACTTTAAGCTTCTCATTTGCATCGTTACGTTATGCTCTTTCATAGTTTCATGAACAATAACCTCCCACTTCTCCACATGCTGATGGGATAATTTGCTCTGCTGAGATGAAAACCAAAATGTAGAGAGAGAGAGAGCGAGAGAGCGAGAGAGAGTGCGTGTGTATGTGTGTGTGTGTGTGTGTGTGTGTGTTTAAAGCATGTGCTTCAATGGAAAAGCTTCCAGCAGTGTAGGCAGTGAAGTTCTAGGTATTTTAGATTATAGCCTGGAATAAAAGGTCTTCCGGTAAGGAGGACTGCATACAATCCATGTGATAAATACTTTTGGACTTAAAATAAAATCCTGTAACAATACAGCTGTTTTTCCTGTGGGTTACAGGTAGTGATGCTGGGAGAGAGAAATATGTTTAACTGGCTTGGTCTCAACTTAGCCTGCCCTTGGAATCATGCTGGCAAAGGTAGACCTCTTCTTTTCTTCACTTATTATCTAGTGTTTCATAAATTTCCTTTTTGATTTGTACTCCAGGTGATTAGGGAAAAGTAAATTGTGGAAGACTGCTCTTGAGAGAGATTTAGCTGCTAGTCTTATTTAGGGTTCAGGCTTTTCCTCGGGTGCCCCTGTTCGGTGGTACATTTGAGAGCTTCAGCATGCAGTTTGATCAGCTCCTTCTGTCATATGAAAGCTACATTCACAAGGAGGGCAGTGGGAGCAGAGAGAAAAATCTATGGAATTTTTTGATGTCCTGCCTAGAGATACTGTCTCTGTTAATACATGACTGTGTAGTTAAAGGACTGTCCCATTCAGCTTTTGCCTCTGAGACTGTTTAAGAACAGGTGATGAGAGGCCTGGGCTTTTGCTCCTGTATTTTTCTTAGTGACTGGTGGTTGGTAAGGAGGACCTTTCCTCTGTTTCTCTTACGCTGTCCTTTGAACTTCTCCAAGGGAAAGAAAAAGTTAGGATTCCCTCTGGGATATTTTTATTAGTGCTCACAGGAGAGTCTAGGCAACCCTAGGAAAGCACAATACCATGAGCCAGTAATAAGATATTGTACTTTAGATTAACTTCTGGTGTTCAAGGTTTGTTTGTTTCTGAGTGACTGACTCATGGATATTCTAATGGGAGAATTCTGTAATCATTACTGTTGTGTTTTCTGTAGGAAATGCCATTATCTTAACAGATGTTATTCATATTTGTGGTACTGTCTAATGCCTTTTTTTTTTTTTTTGAGTTTCACTAAGCCACATGCCTGTAGCAGTGAAATCTGCAAACATAGTGCACAGCTGGTTTCCCATGCTGCTCTTCTTCATTTCCTCCCCACCCACCACCATGCCTCCATAGGAGAAACACTGCAGTCCATTTGATACCTCCTTGGACCACCAGAGTAGTAGAAGAGATGTGCATGTGGCTGATCTGATAATACACGATATTGCTTTTTGGAAAAAGTTTCTTCAATACTTGATTACTCATATTCTCCAGAATTAAACAAAGCTTCTTGGTGAATTAAATATAATGTGTAGGGATTTTAGTTGGAGTACATCAAGCTATGGTGACAAAGAGGCTTCCATTTTTCATTTCTCCTGGTAGTTCTGACAATATTTGATTGTAAATTTTGAAGCTGTATTATTAGGTAGATTAAAATTTTGCCTTTCTGATTAATTGAAAATTTTAGTTGAAATGACCCACTTCATGTTAAGCTTCTTGTCTTAAAATTTATTATGTTTTTGTTGTTTATACAGCTTTCTTTTGTTTAGTTCTTGCTTGACGTGTCTTTTTTCTTCCTTGCCTTTTCACATTCAAACATTCTGTATTTCTGTATTAGATATATCTTTCATTCAGTTTAAGAACTTCCTGATTTTTGGTATGGTGAATAATTTTAATTGAATATGTGTATTTTAAATATTATATTATGAGATTCTGGACATTATTTAAACCTTTTGTTTCAACGAGTCTTGTCTGACATCTCCTGGAAGGGGAAGTAGGGCAGAGAGTGGGGCTACCTTATTAATGCCAGGTGAGAAAAAATATTCTAGCTCCCTTTTAGGCCTGCACGGATACTTACCTGGCTGGAAGGGATGGGAGCGCCTCATTACTGTGTTCATGTCAGGTTATCAGGTTGTCAGGTAGATGGGCAGTAATGAAAATCTTGACTCTCCTCTGATACCACCCGAGCACCATGTTACCGCAAAGCAGGGATGGAAATCCAGGCTTTTCGCATGATCTTTGTTGACATTACAGAGTGGGGGTGCCTTCTCACTCAGCAGGGATAAAGTCCCAGCACCCTATTTGGTCTTCTGCAATATCACCCCTGCAGGATGGGTAGATAGGAGTGCCCCATTATAGCCTGGTAAGGGTGTAAGTCTAGACTTTCACTCAGCTTTTGCCACCATAGGCGGGGCCTGTTTTCTTCCTGTGGTGTTTGCCCAAAGTTGAACAGTCATTGTATGAACATTTTCTTTCTTGCTAGGCCTTTTTCTTGGTCCCTTGGCTAGAGAGAGCAGATTTTTGTTGGGGGTTTTTCTGTTTGACCCTGTGAGTGGTTCTAGGTTGCCGGCTTCTTCAGAAACAAATCTGAGATCCATAAGACAAAGAGAAATTCTGGGGACTCACCATTGTGTTGTTCCTTGGGTCTCAGGTGGCTCCACCCATCTGTCTTTTTCTCTCTACCTTTCCGGTTCATTTTATGTTTATTTTCTATATAATGTCCAAATGTTTTAGTTGTACGTAGAGGAATAGGGAAAATTAAGTTTCTTCTTACTTCTGGAAGTGCACTCTCCGGTGTGTCTTTCTGAAACAACATTTTGCTTTTCTTTTTTTTTTTTAAATCCATTTTGAAAACATCTGCTTTTTAAATGGAACATTTAGGTTTTTAAACTTTTAATGTAATTCCTCTTATAATTATATATATGGTACTATTTTATTTTGGGCTTTCTATTTGTTCCCTCTTTTATATGTTTTTTTCTTTTGCTTTTTTCTTAGATTAACTAATTTTTCTCCTTTGTTTTTTTCATCTACCCATTTAGAAATTATATACTCCATTTCTATTATTCTTTTTTTGCATGCTTCACTTATCAAAGTGAATTTATAATTCTTTTGCTCTCCTGGACCACATAAAGGGCCTTAGACACATTAACTTTCTTTGTTAATTTTTTTGTGGTTGTATATTTTAATTGCCTTATTTATTCTACAACACATTCTTATTATAGTTTTGGATAGTTAATGTTTATTTAACTGTGCTAATCGATTCATATATTCTTTTTTTTTTTTTTTTTTTTTAGAGCTCAGGCCATCCATTTGGGATTATTGGCCTTCTCTGAAATGCATCCTTCCAAATTTATTTTAGTGAAGAACAGCTGAACATAAATACACCTGGGTTCTATTTTATGAAAATGTTCTATTTTGTCCTTGTTCCTGACACATAATTTTGCTAGGTCCATAATTCTACAATTCTATAATTTTCTCTCAACATATTAAATACATTAGTCTAATTTTAATGCTTCCATAGTTGTCGACAGAAAGTCAGCCGTCAGTCTAAACTGTTGTTCCTCTGAAGGCAGTTGGTCTTTTTGCTCTTGTGGCTTTTAATATCATTTACTTGCTTTGGTCTTTAGCAGGTTTACCATAATGTATCTAGATATAGTTTTGTTGGGCTTTTTTAATCTGTCAATTTGAGTGCTTTAGTGGTTCTGGATAATTTTCAACCACCATTTTTTTAAGTATTACCTCATCTATGTCTCATTTTTGAACTCCAAATAGATGTATGTAATACTTTTTCACTTTAGTTGTTTATGTCTTTTAAACTTCTTTTTAATTTTTCATCTCTTTGTCTTTCTATGCTACCTATAACCTGGATCTCTATTTTCCAATTCACAAATTCTTCACTTATGTGTTGTTAAATCTGTCCGTTGTGTTTTTTAATTTCATGTCTAGAGATTATATTTGCTTTGTTTTAAATATGCTTTGTTCATCTCACATAATTATTTCATAGTCTGTGTCTGAAAATGTCCTTCTTATCTGAAATCCTTTTAAATTCTCTCTCTTCCTGCTGGTTCTCAATCATGGTGCCTCTTTTCCTTTTCTTTTTAGTTTCTGTGAGCTGGCAATATTCTTTGAAATGAGAGGATTTTCTTTTGAGAGGATTTTTATTTGCTTCTGTCTGACAACTAGGAGGAATTCTATTCTGGAATATCTAATTATCATTCTTGATATGAAGCCTTTTCAAACACTGACACAATGTACATTTGTCCTGTGGACATTGGCGAGACTTGGCTTATGCTTCTAAATTGTCAGTAATGATCTTTCACTTCTGTTCAGCACTAACTTTTGAGATACATAAATTTCTTTGCAAGTCTCCGAAGTTGGGGGCAGAAGGTGACTTTTGATTGACTGTTACACTAAAAGTTTATCTCTTTGGAGTTACAACTTTTAATATCTCACAAGTCTGTGAAAATTGAAACCTAAATTTATCTGGTTAGGCAAATGATCGCAAGGTGAAAGATAGCTTGAGAGTTCTGCTTACTTCTTTGGTTTCTAGTTTTTAATTAGATTTTTTTCACTTGATAATTTCTTTTATTTTTGCCAGGTTATTGTTTCTTTTAAGAACACTTACAAATATTTATTATATCTAGTATTCTTAGTTATTTTTAGCAAAAAGTTGTTCCAGGTACTTAGTAGCCATGTTACTAGAAACAGAAGTAAAACCGTATTTGAATCTGAACTATAGTAATTATACCAGACCTAACTGAAGTGTATTTGTATTGTTATTTTTATAGGTCAAGATTTTCTTTATTATCTTGTGTTTTAGCTTATGCTGATCCCTTCTGTTATTTTTCTTTTTATTCCTCTTTGACCATTCAAAGCCTACCAGTTCTAATATATAAATATTCTTTGTGTTTATTTCTGACCTCTAGGACCACGTTGTAATACTTGAAGGGTCAAAGCAGTTACTTTTGTCTTTTTAATTCATTTTTCATTTTAGTAAGTATTATAAAAATAAGGTGCTCAATAAATCTTTGATTTAATATATATTTCACCAAATAGATTTACACAAGATTATAATCTTACACAAGATTATAATAGTATTATGTTAACAGTATTCTTAAGCAATGATAGCATTTACTCAAATAAGTTAGTAATACAGTATTTTTAAAGACAAAACTAAAGATCATTCAGTTTCCTCATTCAAGAAATTCTGAAAGAGTAGATTCAAATCTGAATTCGAAAATCTCTAAAATTTGGTCATGTAAACACTGGAATGTGTAGGTTTTACTTCACTATAAGATTTTATAGAGCCATTAGATTTGTTCAAAAAGCTGAAGTAAGAGCAACTTAAATAGAACTTAGATGCTTGTGTTACTAGAAATTCGATACAACTTCTGAGGGGATGGTTATTCAAAAACTCATTCATTGCTTAATGCTCAAAGTTCATTCATCATGAATACTTTATGTCATTCTTAAAAAAAAAACTTTATCAGAGATTCAGATTTCTGCAAGGCGTATTGTGATATGTCCATATGGTACATTTTGCAACTGACAAAAGAAGAATCTGTTTTATTCATTCATCTGTTCTCTTTATTTCATTCAGGAAGATTTTCAACAGAAAGAGCTTCAGTGACGATTAGAAGTTGCAGAAATAATGTTGCGAATGCATTATTGGATGCAAATGTTGGAGAAGAGTGAGGTGCCTAAGTAATTCTTCCTGTTTTGCTTTGTATAACTGAGCCTAAGTACCTATCAGAGAGAGAAGCTTTCCTAGTATTTATGTAAGGAAAAAAAGGACACAAGGATTTTATTTTTTATAGTAGGAGACTCAGGTTAAAATATTAACTTGGAGTGTTTAGGGGTAAACTCTTACAGAAAATTATGTAACTGTTAAAATATACTAAGGCAATTTAATGAAGTTAATCTAAACCAGCACTGTCCGATAGAAATAAATTTAATGTCAGATTTGTAATTTAAAATTAATGGTCACATTAAAAATGATAAAAAGGGACAGGTGAAACTAACTTTTATACTATATTTTATTTTACCCAATATATCTAAAACATTATCATTTCAGGATATAAACAGTATAAAATTATTGAGATATTTTACATTCTTTTTTTTGTATTGTCTTTAAAATCCAGTATGTATTTTATACTTACAGTGTACCTTAATTGCCATACTAATATTGGAAATGTATTATTTGTATTTAGATTTCATAAAACATACAGCAGAAAAAGTAGATTCATATTTAAGTTCTAAAAATATTTAAAATTTTCTAATAATGAAAATGAATATCAGTTTTAAAATTTAAATATAAATTAATTAAAATTGCATAAAATCAAAAGCACACTAGCCATATTTCAAATGTTCAGTAGCCTCATGCCACTACAGGTTAATATATTGGACATCACAGCTCTAAGCCAGTGTAAGATTTTAGCAATGAAGCCTTTTTTTGATGCATACAAATGCGTTTAGCCTCGTGTTACTGATGATGACTTAGCAAACTCACATAATTTATATAAAATTGCATTTAAAAAGTAAATTTTTTTTAATGATCTTGTCTTCAAAATGAAAAGTTTTATACTTATTTTGGATAAGCATAGATACAGATACTTGTTCTAGATGTGCCATTTTCAGGCTAATCAGAGTCAGAGCTTATAGTCAGAAACAACAAAGCAAAATCTAGGTTAGGTGTTGGGCATCGATCAGAACTCCAGAGTTCAGGGTGTAGGGTGTGGTGAGGAAGTGGCAGCAATGTAACAGAGAAAGGGGTTTGCCTTCCACCCCAGAAAGTTCAAAGGTTAAGAGTCTTGTCAATCTCTGCTTCTTAATCAGCCTATTGCACTGCACTGTCAGGTCCAGGTAAACATTTGCAGTTGATAAGAGACCCAATCATTAGATCTATGTTATCTATCTACCTATCATCTATCTATCTATCTATCTATCTATCTATCTATCTATCTATCTATCATCGATCCATCTATCCATCCAACCTTACCCTACCCTACCCTACCCTATCCTAAATACATACTTACCTAGCTACCTATCTTACAAAGAACCATACTTTGCCTTCTAGTTTTCATCATCTTCAATGTGACATATCCAGGATCACCAGATGAGATATTTTGATGTTGTAGCATTATAGATAAGGTTTGGGATGGGCAAGAAGCGAAAATACAAATACTTGCTAAAATTCCCAGTTTGCTTAGCCAAGCAACAGAACAGAACAAGAATGAGGTTATTATATGGAGCAGGAACAAAAGCTGCATATTTTTGCATAGCTTTTCTCTTGCCCCTCATTCTCCATGGGGCATGCTGTAGCTGGTGGCCATTTCTTTTCAGCTAATATCTTGCCACAGTGAAAATGAAGGTGGGTTTTTATTAGCCAGTGTACTTTTTGCTGGGGCTTATAGCAAGCACTATTTTAGAAGAGTTACATGAACAAGATTGGTAATTCCATTTAAAAAAAAGTCCACGAATATAAGACTTTTCCAGTTCTTTTTTTTTTTTTAAGTGCCATTCACCCCTACCACTTGGCCACACACCATCAACTTATTCTATATCTATGGGTCTGGTTTTTTTTTTTTTTATTCATTTGTTTTATTTCTTTAAGATTACACATATAAGAGAGATTATATGATATTTGTCTTTCTCTGACATATTAAAACACTCCAGGTCCATCCATGTTGTCACAAGCAGCAAGATTTTCTCTTTTTTTTAATCACTAAGTAGTATTTCCTATCTTCTTTATCCATTCATCTATTGATGGACATCTAGATTGCTTCCATATCTCAGCTTTACTAATAATGTTGCAATGAACATAGGGGTGCATATATCTTTCCAAATTAGTGTTTTTGTTTTCTCAGGATAAATACCCAGAAGTGGAATTGCTGGATTGTATAGCAGCTATATTTTTAATTTTTTGAGGAATGTCTGTACTGTTTTCCATACTAATTAACTTTCTCACTAGCAGTGCATGAGGGTTCTCTTTCCTTCACATCCTCACCAATGCTTATTATTTTTTCATTTATTGGTGATAACCATTTTGATGGGTATGAGATAGTATCTCATTGAGGTTTTAATTTGCATTTCTCTGATGATTACTGATGTTGAGTATCTTTCCAGATATCTGTTGGCCATGTGGTTGTCCTCGTGGGAGAGATGTCTAGGTCGTCTGCCCATTTTTTAATTGGATTTTTTTTGGTATTAAATCATATGAGTTTCTTATGTTAACCCCTTATTGGATGTATCATTTGCAAATATCTTCTCCCATTCAGTATTTATTGATATTTTTCTTTGCTGTGCAAAAACATTTTAGTTTGATATAGTCCCTTTTTTTAAAAAAAAAAATTTTTTTCTTTTGGTATCCTTGCTTGAGGAGACTTATCCAAAAAGATATTCCTAAGAGCAACGTCAAAGAGTTTACTGCCTATGTTTTTTTCTAGGAATTTTATAGTTTCAGGTCTAACATTGAAGTCTTTAATCCATTTTGAGTTTATTTTGTATATGGTATAAGAGAGTGGTCCAGTTTCATTTTTTCTTTTTTGTATATATCTACCCAGGTCTGCCAAGACCACTTATTGAAGAGACTGTCTTAACCCCAGTGTATATCCTTGCCTCCTTTATCATAGATTAATTGATCATATAAGAGGATATATGTCTTGGCTCTCTATTCTATTCCATTGATCTATATATCTGTTTTTATGCCAGTATCATACTGTTTTGATTATTATAGATTTATAGTATAGTTTGATATTAGGGTTCATGATACTGCCCTCTAATTTTGTTCTTTCTCAAGATTTCTTTGGCTATTCAGGGTCTTTCATGGTTTCTGTAAATTTCAGGATTATTTCTTCTAATTCTGAGAATTAGAAATTTCTAGGTTTTGAACCAACTAAGGCATCAGCAAATGACCATCTTTGTCAGGGCCCAGACAACCCTAGACACACTCCTGACTCTGGTCTCTCAGTGCCCTTGAAAGCCCACCTCTCCACAGATGTGTTGCCCAGTTGTGTTGATATTTTCCCCCAGTAATTTCTTTTTATCTTTTGACTAGAGTATAGGATGGGATCTGGGTAAAGAAGATGGGAGAGAATGTGAATTGACTAAGATCTTCTTTCTATCACCTAGAAAAATGGGCGCTCAAACATTAAATGCGGCCATAAAATAGAAAATGACTTTTATTGAACACCTGAGTTTCTCGACCTAAGACTACTCATACTTATTACAAGTTGAGCCTGTCCAGAATTTTTAAGGATCCTCATGATTATCCATCTCTGCACCCCAGACTAATTTAAAACCTGGTCTAAAGTTATCTAGAGGCAATGGATGTTATCTTATGACAGACTTAGTGCGTAGAAGTAAGGAGATTCAGAGATTTTTAAGGATTTTAATGAAAACTTTAGTGTAAAACAGAACTATACGATGTCTTAAATTTCCCTGTTAAAGGAAATCCTAGATACAGGAGAATCGGCAAAAGAAGAAAGAGAGGAATATGGACTCTGAATTTTTTAAATAGCTAAACCTCTTCTTGGCCAAGGAAGAGTCCTTTCAGTAATATCAACTTAACTGGCCTGCCTTTCAATTTGCATGTATAGATGGGGAGAAGCATCTATTGTACTTTTGTTCATTCCCAGCAATTATTTTTCAACTTGCTCTTTTTCCATTTAAGGTAAATATTGTGCAGCATCCATGGTCACAGGATAGAGTTGTTGTAGCATCAAAGCAAAGAAAATATTTTGGGTTTTGAAGTCTAAGCTATTGGGTGTCAACAATAAAGATCATATCAGACCTGGCTAAATAAAAGATTTAGAAAGAATATGCATTTTATTAATGAGAATCTGTTTCTCCCACTCAGAGACTAGATACATTTTTCCCAAACTAGAGACAAAAGAAAGAGGAAAATCTATAGAACTACAAGGCAATTTAGGTTCTGTTCAGTCTTTGTGAAGGGATATTGTGTTTTCCTATGCTGAACAAAGACCTGAGGGATGAGCTATAAGAAGATGACTGTGTCTTGAACAGTGCGAAAGCAATGCAAATGGTGGAAGAGGATCAGGTACTGAATATAGTTTACAGGAGGCCACAAAAGAGTTTGTAGAAAAATTGGATAAATGTTGTTTAAAAAAAAGGAAATAAGGGGTCAAGGATTACCTCAAGGCTTTTTTTTTTTTAGTTCAGTAGGAAGAAATTGTTATCATCTGAGATCAGAAAGGCCATAGCTGAAATGGATATTTTGGGGTGGGGGATGTGAAAGTCAGTGATTTAATTTTAGGCAAGTTGAATATGAGATGGCCATTAGGGAGTGGTTCAGTAGGCAGGTAGTGAGGTCAGAATTGGAGATGTAAATTTGGGAGCCCTTGCCATGTACACGATGGGAATGAATAAGATTACCGAGAGCCTGAGTAAAGATAGAGAAGAAAAGGAGACCAAGAAATAAATGCTGTGGCATTTAAAAATTTTGAGGTGTTTAAAAGAAAAGAATGCTATATAGATGATTGAGGAGGAAGTATCAGTGATAAGAAGAAAACCAGGAGTCTCTCTAAATACACACCCACTCAACAAACCTGTTACCCTAACACATTTGTGTTCTGGCAAAATCTATTGTATTTGAAAGGAAGACATTCTTTAGGATGGGAGAAGGAAGGAAAAATATTGATAGGACACTCTTTCTCCTCCACTCCCTGCCACACACCTCTGGTTTCCTATAAAAATACCAGGTTTATGGGCTGACAGTGTTTGTAGAAAGATTGGATAAATGTTGTTTAAAAAAAAAAAAGAGAGATAGGGAGTTAAGGATTACCTCAAGACTTTTTTTGACTTGGTCTGGTCTGGTTCAACGTCTGTTCTCAGCAGATTCATCTTTTGATCTCTTGCCTGCCTTCTCCATTTGTCACTGGTACAAATTTTTGTGAATTAGCAGAGAGGCTGTTGTAACTCAGGTCCAAAAGATGAATACCCCATTCTTTTTTATTTTGGAATTGTCTCATTCCACCATTTCCAGAAAATTTTGCAGCTCTTGAACTGTTTCTTGTCATGAAGCTTTCTGTTTTTCATAAAAGTATATCCCATTCTTGATGGATTTTTCTGCTTCTGAAATGAACATGACTTCGTTAAGACATATAATACTTATCATTCTTTTTCCCTTTTAGTAATTTTCTGCTTAGGAATGCTTGAATTCTCTTTATAAATAGCCCCCATTAAGAGATTATTACCTAATCTATTGATTTATTATATGAATTGAACATTCTTTTAAATAAGGAGTTATTTAGGAAATAAATGAGGATTAGAAGGCATGCCATTTTCTAGTATATTAAGGAGGAACACTTTGTCTGAATAAAAGAGCTCTTGGTCCCAATGACTCAAGTGGCTGCTTCGGAAACTTTAGCAGTAATCAAATGGATTCTGAGACTCATGAGAAGGTGACTTCCAGAGAACAGAATGCCCTTTACTAGCTGATTGATAAGCCAAAACTGGTAAATATCAAAGGCATTACCTATCTTGCAGTCCTTTGGGTTTCCTTTGTGCTTAATTTTGATCTTTTTTGACATTGGAGAATAATAAATTTGAGAGCTAACATTTTATAGGCGGACAGAGCCATTTCTCTTTTTCTTATGTACAAATTTAGTGATAAATATATTCAGAACACAGATAAGTGGCTCTGAAAAGAATGAAAATAATGTTTTATATCTTTCCTAGTGTCATTTATTTGTTTATTGTACAGATGTGTTTCTTTCAATGCATATAACAGTGTTATAATTCCTTTGAGCTCTGGAAAGGAAAGGATTCTGTCTCTTTGATGTATTTGTACGATACCAAAGCTCACTATTCTACTTATACTTGGATTAAAATATAACTTAATGATGATATTATGTTGGATAAATTAATGATATTTAATACTGCATGGAGTAGAATAGGTATTTGTCAGAAGCAGAAAACTTTTCCTTTTTCAATCAATGTTTCTATACAAGTAAATAATTAGGATGATTTTTATATTTTTTCTTTGCAGAAACTGCCTTCAAGTCTTAGTTAAATCTTTAGCTGTATCTTGTGCACTGTGACATAGTCTGTGGCACTGGAGTCTGACCATTACGATATTGGCCAAGCAGGCACAAAGGTTAATTGAAAATCTGTAATAGCTACAATACTATACAGCAAAATCCTCATAGCTATTTCCTTCATTTATAAAGGTTTGAGCCTGTCTTACCATTAAAGTCAGAAGCACAAATGATTTCTTTCAATGGGATTTCAGAGCACGGAATCTACGCAAGAGGAGAGTTGATGCATGTGGTTTGCTTCCCAGGAGGTATGCAATTTCTTTCACAGGCTTGCTTTAAAATGCCTTCCTTATATCTGCCTAAAACATATATGTGCTAATAGTGGAGAAATCAATTACAAAACTAATGTGAGGTATAATTGAACCATATACTTTTTTTTTCCTCTTGCAAATAACCAACATTTAATTAGGACTTTCAGATGATGTTGTAAGACAAATATTCTAATTTTACATTGGAGAGCAAAAGGTCTTATGACAAAAAAAATGGATAGAACTAAATCCAGAGCCCACAAATCTTGTGCCATAATGCTCTCAGGTGATTTTTTCACATAATACTCAGAGAATTGACCTTCTGGGCTGAAACTGTCAATTGAGACTTGAAAAGCTCTGATTTTGAGATTGTTTGCTTACTGACATTTGATCTTGGCTCAATCATAGAACAGCCTCTGCTCCATTTTCTCATCGTAAAAGAAAGATGATCCTTGACACCTTCTCAGCTTGTAAAGTATTATTGAAATATGTTGGTTAACAATGGTATCAAGGAGAATTTTGGTATCTTAAACACAGATACTATCTCACTAAAAGTCTCTATTACGGTTATGTCATTGTTATTGACTTTTTTGTGCTTATAGGAAGAGTTCATGTTGCCTACACTTTCTCTATAGTTCTTTGAAAACCACATAAACAATAATATTCTCTTTGTTTTGTATAGAACAACTGATGTAGGATTTATAAAGCCAGGCAGAATCGCTATATGTTCCATTCCATTAATTAATTAATGATATTTCTTACTCTTTTACTGAAATTAAAAAAAAAATATATTTGCTTCATTTAAAACAATCTAGTTGGTTCCTGTAATCAATTTGAATCTTAAAGTCTAACTTCATGGCAGAGAAACTTCCATGTCAATATTTTAAGTCATAAGTTCCCATCTTAAGCTAACAAATGATTATCCTTTAGAGTAGGAATACAAAATGAGTCTTAATTATTGAATATCTTGTGTCTTTCTCTGTTGCTGTGACATAAAGATAGAAGGCCTAAACAGATGAGATAATCACTCAGAGAAAAAAAAGAAAAGCAAATAAAACATCTGACAACTAATCTCAAGAATTCTCAAGACAGTCCTCTATCATTCAAGTCACCTTGCAATTTAAAACATTGTAATGCCTTTGTGCTATTACTGACTATTTTGAGTATTTCCTAAGATTTTCAGTTCTTTGTTACTGCTTTACTGCTGAGAATTGCTTTCTTCTGTGATACTAAGATTATTTTACATTGTGCTTTTCTTTACAACTTCATAACTGTAGAATTTGTTCCCCTCAGCAGAAAGTAGTTTCTTGTTATTTTCTCATCTTCACTCATTTCCAATATACCAGTCAGCCAAGCAACCAGTAAAATGAAAGTCCTGTTGGCATCATTATGAGTGAGATTTTCAATGGGAAAAGATTTTCTTTCACTCATTTTTAATGCTAAGATGAGGACATGAGGCAAAAAGCTCAAGTTGGATTTTTCAAAATAAAAATATAGGAAAGGGCACTAGCTCAGAAACATAGGAGATTAAAATGATGTCTTAGTTCTAAAAACTGAGTATATCTCTCAGATTGAATTCAAAGGGTTCTTCATTTTGGGATCAGCTCAGCTTAGACAACAGAAGGCACCATATAGAATAGGCTCTAAAGCAAGTACACCAATGAGAGTTTGTAATGAAATGGTTTAGAAATGAAAACCTATATTAACCAGGACCCAGTTAACTGAAACTCAATTGTCTATATTTTAGTCTATTTTTCTCTTTCAGAAGGATAGCTATGTGATGATGAAACAAAATGTGAAGTTAAAAATCCCTTCTTATATTATGTTGGAGAAAAAGGAGGCCCATGGGCTAAGAATTAGTACCTATTTTTTTTTTTTTTTTTTTACTTAGCAAC